>NC_069500.1:595485176-595645176 GCF_027579735.1 Bombina bombina
AAAAATGGCCCGTGTGAACGGGCTTTAGGACTAGTTTAAGCAATAAAAGAATTGCAGTCCTAGTAGTAGCATTATTTTTATTTAGTATTTTTATTTTTTCTTTCAAAGTAAGAACTTTAGAAATGATGATTAAATTAACAGCCTAGTTATATATAAACTAAAAATATAAACAAACCTGAAAACAAAGTACATACTTTGCATAGAGATTATTATATCAAAAGCCTAATTATATATAAACTGAAAAGTTAAGTTGAAAACAAAGTACATACTTTTTGTATAGAAATTATTATTTTTTTTTTACAGTTAACAAAGCATTTATTTGATTGTATTTTTGTTCTCTAAGTCCTTATACAGTTTTTACACAGTACAACCCCGTAAAAAAAAAATATTGTTTCTTTTTCCACATGCTCCAAAATTGTAAAACTACTGGGCAAATAGAAAAAAAATAAAAAAACAACAATACATTACAATATATATATATATATATATATATATATATATATATATATATATATATATATATATATATATATACACATACTACTTCCTTGATGAAAATAAGAATTATATATATTTTATTCCCCATACATTTATTGTGTGTGTGTGCGAGTGTATGTGTATATATGTGTGTGTGTGTTTATATTTGTGTGTGTGTTTTTACAATACCCTTGCTGAATATTGCTTTTATCAGCTGAATATTCTACTATTAACCATACATATGAAGACAACTGAATATAATAATTTATTATACAAGTACATTTTGTATTATAGAAATTAAATTAATAATACTATTATTTGTATCATTTGTAGTTCTTCCTTGTTCCAACATTTTTAAAATTCTGGCATATTCAAATAATTTTTAAGGTTTTTCTGTGTGCCTACAGATGTAATAATTATTTCCACATACCTTCTTCCATAAGGATCTCCATTTGTCCTTTCATTTTTTTCACCATAATTTAAAGTAAAATTGGCACTTTTTAAAAAAAAATTACTCCACAGTAACATTAACACCAGCCAGGATAATGACTTCCACACCACTTTAGTGAGAAATAACTAAGCAACGTCTTGAGATGCAGAGAAATATAATCTAACCCTAAATAATAAAGCACCAACCACACCCTATTTGGGACCTTCTCTATAAATAGGTTGTGACAAGAGTTTGTTTGCTGCAGCTGTAGCTGGGACAATTACTAATAAAGAAAATTAGAATGTAAGAGAATTACAGAGTTTAATCAGGAGGTACTGTATATGTGATCATTTGTTTCTAAGATTTATTTTACTTATATTTCCACTATCACAAGATAGTAGCTTCTACTTCATAATATTGCATTTTTAATTTGAATGCAATAAACACAAAATATAATTAATGTGAATACAAATTCTGAAAATATATCACATACCTATACACAAATCACGTATCAATAGTATTAAAAATAGTAGTTTATATTAATATCAGCATACTTTAGCACACTTCAAATTAAAGTTAACCATTTTATCAATAGCATGAACAGCCTATACACTGGATTATTATGTTCAGAATTCCTATGATTCTTAGAGATAATTATATTTGTAATGAATATATTACAATAAAAATAGAAATAAATTATTAGTAAATTCTAATTATTATAAATGCATTAGAATTATTAGAATTATAAACTTATATGTCATTCAATCATTTTTAGTGTGTACATTTCCATACTAGGTTATGTGTTATTTCTTCTCAATTTCAGGTTGACAGTATTGTTTTTATTTTTAAAAAAATGTGGTGTTGTTTTAAAGCAGTAAAAATATATTAAAGCAAAATTATGTTTTGCTTTTTAAAAAGTTAAAATAATAGCAACTATAACTATCCTTCATGTCAAAATCACATTCTGTCACATTTCAAAAGATGTGAGTAATAAATAGGGCCAGCTATACCATTATTAATAATCTTACTGTTATTATTATTAGTAGTAGTATAGCACTTCTTATCGCCATTCACAGGACGTGTGAACATACCAAGACCTGGGCAAGGATAGCAAGAAACAGTATATCAAAGACAACATCAAGATCATATTCTGGGAGGTGATAGCCCTGCATGGGGAAAGAGAATGTGCTTTGGGATCAAGTGGAATACCCCCCTTTGCTGAAGATTTTTAAGATTAAGCTGGTAGTTATTTTTATTTAATTTTTTATTTATTTTTTTATTGAGGTTCATAAGCACAAATGCAGATGTTTCGAAGAAGTATTCTCATTAGCGTACACGGCAGATTTGTACAATTCTACAAGAATTTAAAAGATCAGCATAAATGTATATTGCATTTGCATAAAAAGCTCTTGATGGTGTATAAAGACAGTGTTGGATTGTATTCCCACTAGCAATAAACAGCAGGTTGTAACATAAGAAGCATCAATGGTTTGTAAGATTCCTCTTTGGCTTATAACATATTCCTACAATATTAATGAGATATTCAATGTACATACTGTAGGTGTAAAAAAGAACAAGTAAGTGTAACATTGTCTTAATTGAGTTACTAAGCTACTGCTAGACTTCTTCTCCAGAAAGTAATCTACTTGCTGTCAATAGAATCACTGTAATTCTAGGTGAGAAATGTTATTAATATTTAATATATGTGTATGTTACGTTTAAAGAAATACAGTACAATGAA
This sequence comes from Bombina bombina, assembly GCF_027579735.1. Lineage (NCBI taxonomy): Eukaryota > Metazoa > Chordata > Amphibia > Anura > Bombinatoridae > Bombina > Bombina bombina. The sequence continues at coordinate 595,487,825 of NC_069500.1, forward strand.
AAATACACATGAATAGTATTTGTCTAAATTAACAAATATAACCTAAAAAAAATGTAAGATGCAGACAAAAGGTTGGATGGTTTCCCTACCACAAACGTTTGTAATCAATAAAAATATATACTATATATATATATATAGATAGATAGATAGATAGATAGATAGATAGATAGATAGATAGATAGATGTGAGTCTGCCCATAGACTAATACCCCCTCAGATCGTCCTATTTGTATGCAAACTTGAACATCTTGGATCCCTCCTGGAGGCTTTCTTTGAAATATAATTTGCAATACGGTGCAATATTTGTGTGTGTGTTTTTACAATACCCTTACTGAATATTTCTTTCATCAGCCTAATATCCAACCAAGGTAATCATACAGCCCGGAATCTTAGCCTAAGATACATGTAACCCTGGAAATACTTATAATTAGTGATGTCCCGAACTGTTCGCACGCGAACGGTTCACGGCGAACATAGCTTGTTCGCGTTCGCGGCTGCGGGTGAACACATGCGATGTTCGATCCGCCCCCTATGTGTCATCATTGAGGAAACTTTGACCCTGTATGTCACAGCCGTCTGACACATTAGAGCCAATCAACATCAGACACTCCCTCACAGACCCTCACAGCTACTCGGAAGCCGCCATTTTAGACTCATAACGACCTTGCTTTCTTAGTGAGAGGACGTGTTGTGTTTTTGCTGCTGACATTATAGGGAAATACATAGCTAGGCTAGTGTATTTAGTGTCCACTACAGTCCAGAAGGACTCCACTCATCTCTGCTGCAAGGACAGCACCACAAAAAGCCCTTATTATAAGTTATAATACAGGATAAGTAAGGGAACGTCAGTGGTGATGTGCTAAGTAAATTGTGTCAGGTAATGTGTTCCACTATAAAAAGAGCTGCTGTGAAAGGTGCCAGATAAAATATCATATTTTAAATAACTAAAAATCTGTCATTGTAAAATGTGTCAGGTAAACTGTATAATACCAAATAATTAACTGTATGAGACTAAAATGTGCCATGTAATGTTATGCTAAAAGGTGCTAGATTAATAGTTTGTAAATATCTGTGTTTTCTCTGTACATTGTTTAAGATTTATAAATATTAACAAAAATCCCTCAACTGAAAAAGAAACATATCCCATCTAATGTCTGATAATGAAAACCTCGCCGCTCAGGTGAAATGATCTAAGACATCTCGTCGGTACAATTACAGAATAATTGCATATAGACATACAAGTAAAAAAAGAGGCATGCCTACCCCTGTGTTATAATTCAGAAACACCAGCTGTTATATTAAGTATGGATTAATTTATATACTTGCATATCTCCACTCATATCTATCTTTATATACAGGCATGCTGTCACACTTACAGAATAAAAACACACAACCACTGCTAAGTTAATAGTTGCTATGACAATTACGATATAGAGGAATCAGCAATTATCTGGTGCTACAGCAAACAGTTAATAATATGTATGCCTAGGCTCCTTCAATCCAGGAGCCAAAATTAGCATTTAACGTTAATATTGCAGATGCTGCAGTAAGTAAAACGGTTTATTATATCTTATAAGACCATCTATCGAAAAAATATTAACTATTAGTAGTAAACAGTTGGCATATTATAAAAAGGTAGAGATGAGAGATTCTCCTTAGAAACCCTCTCGTCGGTACAGCAAGGCCCTTAAAACAATTTAGAAACACAAATGTTATCTTTAGAAATGTTTATATTGCTGTGTAGTGTTCTTTATGTGAAACAGACTCCTACATTACAATACATGGTCTAAAAAAAAGATTTTGCATGATTTCTCTCCATGCCGGTGAGGTTTTGAATATTAGGGCCTCTAGTTATGAAGCTCCATACTTACCTGCCTTCGCCGGACCCAATACGCTTGCCTAAGCTCGTCTCACATCTCCACCACGGACCTGAATACGCTCGCCAAAGTTATCAATAAATCTGTCAAAAAGCCGCGCACCAAGTACGGGGCGATGAGAAGCGGACTGTGATAGTTATCAATCATCAATCTCGCTGCTCTTCGGCTTTTTTTACAGCTTTATTGATACCCCTGTCACTAAGCACTCACACTATACTATACTGTTTTACCCCCTATACCAGCACCCTCAGAGCCCCCCACAACTAAATAAAGTTATTAACCCCTAAACCGCTGCTCCTAGACCCCGCCGCAACTATAATAAATATATTAACCCCTAAACCGCCGCTCCCGGACCCCGCCGCAACTATAATAAATATATTAACCCCTAAACCGCCGCTTCCAGACACCGCCGCCACTATAATAAATATGTTAACCCCTAAACCGCCGCTCCTAGACCCCGCCGCAACTATAATAAATATGTTAACCCCTAAACCGCCGGTCCCGGACCCCGCTGCCACCTACATAATACCTATTAACCCCTATCCTGCCCCCCCTATACTGCCGCCACCTATAATAAATTTATTAACCCTTAACCTGCCCCCCCTATAACGCCGCCACCTATAATAAATTTATTAACCCCTATCCTGCGCCCCTATACCGCCGCCACTATAATAAAATTATTAACCCCTAAACCTAAGTCTAACACTAACCCTAACACCCCCCTAACTTAAATATTAATTAAATAAATCTAAATAATATTACTCTTATTAACTAAAGTATTCCTATTTAAAACTAAATACTTAGCTATAAAATAAACCCTAAGATAGCTACAATATAACTAATAGTTACATTGTAACTATTTTAGGATTTATTTTTATTTTACAGGCAAGTTTGTATATATTTTAACTAGGTACACTAGCTATTAAATAGTTAATAACTATTTAACAGCTACCTAGATAAAATAAATACAAAATTACCTGTAAAATAAAAACTAACCTAAGTTACAATTACACCTAACACTACACTATCATTAAATAAATTATTCCAATTTAAAACTAAATACTTACCTGTAAAATAAACCCTAAGATAGCTACAATGTAATTAATAATTACATTGTAGCTATCTTAGGAATTATATTTATTTTACAGGCAACTTTGTATTTATTTTAACTAGGTACAATAGTTGTTAAATAGTTATTAACTATTTAATAACTACCTAGCTAAAAGAAATACAAAATTACCTGTAAAATAAATCCTAACCTAAGTTACAATTAAACCTAACACTACACTATCATTAAAATAATTAAATAAATTAGCTACCAATACCTACAATTAAATACAATTAAATAAACTAAACTAAATTACAAAAAAAAACAACACTAAATTACAAAAAAATAAAAAAAATTACAAGAATTTTAAACTAATTACACCTAATCTAAGCCCCCTAATAAAATAATAATAATAAAAAAAAAGTCCCTACCCTATTCTACATTACCAAGTAACCAGCTCTTTTACCAGCCCTTAAAAGGGCTTTTTGAGGGGCATTGCCCCAAAATAATCAGCTCTTTTGCTTGCCCCAAAGTAATCAGCTCTTTTGCCTGTAAAAAAAATACAACCCCCCAACATTAAAACCCACCACCCACACACCCCTTCTCTAACCCACCCAAACCCCCTTTAAATAAACCTAATACTACCCCCCTGAAGATCTCCCTACCTTGAGTAATCTTTACCCAGCCAGGCCGAAGTCTTCATCCGATGGGGGAGAAGGGGACACCCAGACCAGCAGAAGTCTTCATCCTATCCGGGCAGAAGAGGACATCCGGACCGGCAGACATCTTCATCCAAGCGGCATCTTCTATCTTCATCCATCCGATGAGGAGCGGCTCCATCTTCAAGTCCTCCGGCGCGGAACATCCTTCCTGCACAACGACTACCCGACGAATGTCTGGTCCTTTAAATGACGTCATCCAAGATGGCGTCCATCGAATTCCGATTGGCTGATAGGATTCTATCAGCCAATCGGAATTAAGGTAGGAAAAATCTGATTGGCTGATGCTATCAGCCAATCAGATTGAAGTTCAATCCGATTGGCTCATTGGATCAGCCAATCGGATTGAACTTCAATCTGATTGGCTGATAGCATCAGCCAATCAGATTTTTCCTACCTTAATTCCGATTGGCTGATAGAATCCTATCAGCCAATCGGAATTGAAGGGATGCCATCTTGGATGACGTCCCTTAAAGGAACCTTCATTCAGTCATCGGCCGTTGGGGAAGAAGGATGTTCCGTGAAGGCAGGATGAAGATGGATCTTGAAGAAAGAAGATTGAAGACGCCGCTTGGAAGATGACATCGCCCGGATGGAAGACTTCTTCAGCGCCGCCTGGATGATGACTTCATCGGATGGTAGACTTCTTCAGCGCCCCTTGGATGATCACTTCTGCCGCTCCGGATCTCCTCTTCGGTTCCATCGGTGGTCGGCTGGCTGAAGATGACTCAAGGTAGGATGATCTTCAGGGGGGTAGTGTTAGGTTTATTTAAGCGGGGTTTGGGTTAGATTAGGGGTATGTGGGTGGTGGGTTTTAATGTTGGGGGGGTTGTATTTTTCTTTTACAGGCAAAAGAGCAGAATTCTTTGGGGCATTCTTTTAAGGGCTGGTAAGGTAAAAGAGCTTTGAACTTTTTTAATTTAGAATAGGGTAGGGCATTTTTTTATTTTGGGGGGATTTGTTATTTTATTAGGGGGCTTAGATTAGGTGTAAGTAGCTTAAAATTGTTGTAATATTTTTTAAATGTTTGTAACTTCTTTTTTTATTTTTTGTAACTTAGCTTTTTTATTTTATGTACTTTAGTTAGTTTATGTAATTGTATTTAATTGTAGTTATTTGTAGGTAATTTATTTAATTAATTTAATGATAGTGTAGTGTTAGGTTTAATTGTAACTTAGGTTAGGATTTATTTTACAGGTAATTTTGTATTTCTTTTAGCTAGGTAGTTATTAAATAGTTAATAACTATTTAATAACTATTCTAACTAGCTAAAATAAATACAAAGTTACCTGTAAAATAAATATAAATCCTAAAATAGCTACAATGTAATTATTAATTATATTGTAGCTATCTTAGGGTTTATTTTACAGGTAAGTAAATAGTTTTAAATAGGAATAATTTATTAAAGTATAGTGTAGTGTTAGGTGTAATTGTAACTTAGGTTAGTTTTTATTTTACATGTAAATTTCTCTTTATTTTAACTAGATAGCTATTAAATAGTTAATAACTATTTAATAGCTATTGTACCTAGTTAAAATAAATTGAAAGATGCCTGTAAAATAAAAATAAATCCTAAGATAGCTACAATATAATTATTATTTATATTGCAGCTATATTAGGGTTTATTTTAAAGGTAAGTATTTAGTTTTAAATAGGATTAATTTAGTTAATAAGAGAAATATTATTTAGATTTATTTAATTAATATTTAAGTTAGGGGGTGTTAGGTTTAGTGTTAGACTTAGGTTTAGGGGTTAATAATTTTATTACAGTGGCGGCGGTGTAGGGGGGCAGGATAGGGGTTAATAAATTTATTATAGGTGGCGACGGTGTGGGGGGAAGATTAGGGGTTAATAAGTTTAATATAGGTTGCTGCGGAGTCCGGGAGCGGCGGTTTAGGGGTTAAATATTTATTTAGTTGCGGCGAGGTCCGGTATCCGCAGGATAGGGGTTAATAACTTTATTATAGGTGGCGACGGTATAGGGGGGCAGGATAGGGGTTAATAAGTATAATGTAGGTGGCGGCGGGGTCCAGGAGCGGCGGTTTAGGGGCTAATACATATATTATAGTTGCGGCGGGGACTGGGAGCGGCGGTTTAGGGGTTAACATATTTATTATAGTGGCGGTGGGCTCCGGGAGCGGCGGTTTAGGGGGTAAACACTTTATTTAGTTGCGGCGGTGTAGGGGGGGGCAGATTAGGGGTGTTTAGACTCGGGGTACATGTTAGGGTGTTAGGTGTAGACAGCTCCCATAGGAATCAATGGGATGTCTGGCAGCAGCGAACATGAACATTCGTTATGGTCAGACTGCCATTGATTCCTATGGGATCCGCCGCCTCCAGGGCGGCGGTTTGAAAACCAGGTACGCTGGGCCGGAAAAGTGCCGAGCGTACCTGCTAGTTTTTTGATAACTAGCAAAAGTAGTCAGATTGTGCCGCACTTGTGTGCGGAACATCTGTAGTGACGTAAGAATCGATCTGTGTCGGACTGAGTCCGGCGGATCGATGCTTACGTCACAAAATTCTACTTTTGCCGGTATCTAGGGCTTGATAACTTCCAGCGTATTTGAGGTTGACGGCTTGATAACTAGGCCCCTATGCGTTTGCCAAGAATGAGCTCTGCGGTAAAGAATTATATAAATGTGTGTCAGTTCTGAGGTGACATTGAAGCTCTAGGGTTTATTTTGCTCACATAGCAAAGAGTGCTCTGCAGTTGCTCTAAGTAAATATAAGATGTTAAGATATATGACATGTTGAATATGTGAAACATTTAAAAATATGAAATCTATATATAACAAAGATAATATATAAACCTGGTTGGGAATAAAAATACAACACCTTCCCAGTTAGCCAATTGTGAACTAGGGGAGTCTAGGTACATGTTTAAAGAAAAAGAAAAAAAAATCATGCTCCTAGTGTTGCTAAGCAGGAATTAGGGGAGAAGGAGGGATTATCCTGGGATCTGCAGGTAATCAAATGATAAATAAGGTGGGCAGGAGAAACTGTAAGTTACTCGACTCGAAAAGGCAAAAGTTCAGAAAATTCCAGACTTATTCATATTACCATATAAGGTAATTGGGTACACGCAGTCACCATGCTGGTATGAGGCCCAATGCCAGGGCAATGGAGGAGTAACCGTGGTCACAATGGGAAACATTAGGCTCTGTGTATCTTTGGTAGGAATTAGATACCAAGATGGAAGGTTCACCTGTCTTCTCTGAGTGCCGGCTAGCAGGTGTAGGGTTACTTCTTTTGTTCCTTAGCTCTGCTCTGGCTGATAAGGGTGCGGCACACGTTTTCTTCAGGGCCCTGGGGTGACCACTGAAATCACACACACATGCAACTGAGTGTTTTCGCAAGAGTCCCCCTTTATTGAAGAACACACAAAGACTTTATAGGGATGTATACGTCATACATGAGGTCACAGGAAATATATAAAAAACGTAGTTAACTTCACATCTGCATAAGGGGCCCACAGGAAATAAGAATGTTGTTATAGCACATAACAGAATATGCCCATATAACCATTTGTAGAGAGGGTCTTATATTAGAACCATATGTTACAACTTATACACAAAGAAACTTGTGGAATGCTGCATTATAAACATTTGATACTAGATTTAAGGCTACCCTCAATATGCTTAATATGTGAGATTCAAATTACCCATATAACGTAATATATATAATATATATATATATATATATATATATATATATACATATATATATATATATATATATATATATATATATATATATATATATATATATATATATATATATATATATACAGGTGGCCCTCGTTTTACAACGGTTCAATTTACACCGTTTCAGAATAACAAACTTTTTTTCCAGTCATGTGACTGCTATTGAAAAGCATTGAGAAGCAATGCATTTATTAAAATAGCCAGTAGATGGAGCTGTCTGCTTGTGTTGCAGCAAAGCCAAGCAAGCTGAAATTAATCAGTTTAACCAGACCTGAGCTATCGAGCAGATTTCAAAGGAACAAGATCTTCCTGTCTATAAATCAGTCCAGATTGGAATGCATAGAAAGAACTGTTTGCAGAAAAATGCAAGTGAAGGCTGTGTTGTGTGATTATTTTATTAGGTTTATAATGCTGTTTAGCAAATGTTTTTGTTCATTTAACTTAGTTTAATTATATATTCTGTGTTGTGTGATTATTTAATTAGGTTTATAATGCTGTTTAGCATTTAAAGTCTTCATTTCAAAGCTTTAAAAATAATGTATTAGGTGTTACTTATGACAATTTTGAGAGGGGCCTGGAACCTATCTCCCTCATTTCCCATTGACTTACATTATAAACTGGGTTTCAATTTACAACAGTTTCGATTTACAACTATTCCTTCTGGAACCTAACCCCGGCGTAAACTGAGGGCTACCTGTATACACACACATATATATATATATATATATATATATATACACACACATATATACCCATCATTCCCCTCTTTGATCACATCGTGATCACATAACCTGTAATGTTCCTACAATATAAACTATCTGGGTCTACCTATAATTAAATTTTGCAGTTGAACTTTTTCTGCATCTTGTATCATACCTGATATTTTCTTTCGTAAAGTACAAGACATGTAACAGTTAAACAATGTTAATAATAGTAAACAAATAGGTGTAAAGTGTTCAGCATCTTCAGGTGAGTAATAACATGCCGTTATTAATACTATTGGGATATACACAAAGATCAATATCCCCATTAGGAAAAGGAAGATCTTGCAGGAATGTCTTGGATCCATGATTGAGATCATCATCCTGGTCTTTGTGAGGAGTGATCGATACCTTATCACCCACTTCTCCTTTGTGAGCGGTGACCGATAGCTTGTCATCCGCTTCTCCTCTCTTTGGACAGAGTTTCACTCGTGAAGCATGTATCCAGTCAGTACGGCAGTCCTGGTTACAGCGATCACAGTGACTGGCTTGCTGAGCGGGAAACCTCCTTTCTTTGCTTTATTCAGCTGGCGAATGCAGACCAGATCTCCAGGCTTGAAAGGATGGGTTGGTTCCTGTGAGGGAAGAGGTAAACGGGAAGACACATCACCATAGATGCCATTCAATTTATCAATCAATTGTTTTACATATTGTTCCTTAATACAATCTAAATCACCATTTTTAATGATAAGTGGGCCTTTTACCCATGGAGTCGGGAATGGTCTACCTATTAGGACCTCAAATGGAGACAACCTGGTTGTCCTATTTGGGGTCATGCTGATTTCTGCTAAAATCGCAGGTAAATAGTTTTGCCATTTAACCCATGTACCTGCTGTTTTCCTTGATATTGCGATTCATTCTTTCTACAATCCCTGAGCTTTGAGGATGATAGGGAATGTGAAAGTTCCAATTAATCTGTAACCATTCTACTAACTCATGTGTGATTTTACTAATGAACGCTGGACCGTTATCAGAATTAATCTGAAGCGGACAACCAAATCTGGGAATTATTTCAGTGGCTAAAATTTTAGCGACTGTTTTTGCATCTTCCCTCTGGGTAACAAAAGCTTCTGGCCACTTAGAAAATTGGTCAACTATTACTAGCAGATATAATTGTTTAGTGCCAGTTTTTGGAATATGTGTAAAATCAATTTGTAGATGTGTGAATGGGGCTGTAGGTGGGGGTAAGTGGTCATGCTGGGCTTTATTGGGGATGGTTGCATTGGTCTGTAAGCAATATACACATCTATTAATATATGCCTTGCAATGATCACCTATACCTCTAATGTAGAAAGATTGCTTCAACAAGTTAGTTGTTGGTTTTATACCTAGGTGTCCAACACCATGGGCTTGTGCTATAAAGAGTGGTGCACTGCTTTCCGGTATGCCCACCTTCCCCTCTTTAGAAAACAAACCATTCTCATCTAAAGTTAACCCATTAGTAGTCCAGAAAGATATGTCACTAGGAGTGGCATGTCCCTGGAGTTCAAGAAGCATATGGTCTGTAGGACATGAAGGTGGGGCTAAAACAGCATACATACGGATGGTGGATCTGGGTGTATGAGAAACATAAGCAGCCTCTTTAGCAATTTTATCTGCAAGCGCATTACCCAAGGAAATAGGGTCAGACTTGTATGTATGTGCACGGCAATGTATGATCGCTATGTCCTTTGGGAGTTGTATGGCCTCTAAAAGGTCATTAATCAGGTCTGTATGAGAGATGGTCTTGCCATCTGCTGAAAAAAAAACATGTTGTTTCCATATCATACCAAAATCATGCACAACCCCAAAAGCATAGCGAGAGTCAGTGTAAATGTTAACAGATTTATTTTCAAACAATTTACATGCTTTTGTAAGTGCTATTAATTCTGCAGCTTGTGCAGAATTATAAGGAAGGGGGCCTGCATCTAGAACAATGTCTGGTAGTTGCAAAATGGCATAGCCTGTCTTATAAATACCGTCACTAGGTCGGGAACAAGAACCATCAACAAACACATTATCAGCATGGTCAAAAGGTTTATCCATCAAGTCAGGTCTTGGTGTGGTAATGTGGTGTATTACCTCTATACAATCATGGTCTGTTGGAAAGTCTGGTGATCCTGTAAGTAAGGCACTAAGTATTTGAGTTGGCCCTGAGGATACACTACTATATTTAATAGTCAGATTTGTATTATTCAGTAATATACATTCATAACCAGAAAGTCTTTGAGAAGTCATGTGTTGGGTAGTGACATTTTTTACAAGATGTAAAACTTGGTGACTAGTGTGTAGTACTATTGGATGGCCTAATGTGATTGTTTCAACCATCTCTACAGCCATGGCGCAAGCCGCCAATGCTCGGAGACACGCCGGCATCCCTTGTACCGGTATTGGAACTACTTTGGAAAAGAAAGCTATGGGACGCATATTGCCTCCACCATGCTCTTGGGCACAGACAGCAGCCATGGTTTTACAATTGGCCCTCGCATACAAGTGAAATGGTTTACAATAATAAGGTAGTCCTAAAGCAGGGGCACTAATCAATGTGTTCTGTTTGAAGTATAATTCCCTCTAGCTCTCCCTCTACCTCTCACATACATTCTATTACTCCCTGTATTATCCCTTTCCCTGGCCTGGAATGGATCACAATGTTGTAAACTCTGCTTTTAATATAATTTCCTTCTAATTTCCTGATGTCAAAACAACCTGCCCCTTCTTTTTCATGAATTGTTTTCAAGAATTCTGCAGGAGTCAACTCCGGCCAATCAGAGACAAGTTGCTCCACCAACAAAGAAAGCTGAGGTTGCATATTACTAATGCAAGTCTGGGCCTTCAGAGAGCCCATTGCATCTCCTGATTCCATTCCAGCCTCTTCCTTCCAGCATTTATAAAAACGCTTAACAAATTCTACTACTGTTTCCTTTGTATTCTGTTTGCACGCTAGTGCAATTGACATACTTTGTTTATCCTTCCATATTCTATGCATTTCTATACTTAATTCTGTCCACATTTCATCAAGTCCCTCACGTGTGTTTAGGGCATAGTTAATTGTTGGATCTCGACTCAATTTACTAATACTCTTTACAAAGTTTACATTACCCCACTCGCAACCTGATTCAGGGTCATAGTCTAGAAGTGCATCAATGATAATTCTTATATCTGTCTGTGTCATGTTTTGTCCTTGTAACATTCTTTTTAAATACATAATACAAGCTGATGGATGTGGACGGGGGTTTGGGGCTCCCTTGGCAATTTCCCTTAATTCACCCGGGGACAAAGGTTTAATAATTAATTGGTCTCCCACAGTAAGAAATGGCATACTAGCTTCTGGTACAGCTGCCTCCTCCTCCTCTACTTCTTCATTCCCTCTTTTATATTGTGGGGTTATTGTAGGGGGGGTAGGAAGGTGTTACTGGTTCAACCTTAATCGGGGGTTTGGGCATAATTGGGGGTTTAGTGACCTGGTATCAGGGAGTTACAGAAGGTCCTGGCAAGGTCCATTCTTGGGGTACCTGAGCAGAGGCAATAGCAATAGTCTCTAGATCTATGTCACTAGGGGATGGAAGGCTAGGATATAGTCTGTTATATGATGGCAAAGGTAGGTGAGGGGCATTATATGGTGCAGGGGGGGGTGAATATGCTTTCTGTCTTTGCTTCTCACTGTTACCCTTCTTTTTATTCCCATCTATATCAATATATTGCTAGTATGGAGCAACAGTAAGCCAATTTTCCCCACCCTTTTTCATATAATCCATATTCCATCTTGGATCACCTTTATACCATGGAAATGCCTCTTCATCACCTAGACACAACCCTTTTACCATATTCATATGAAATGTATCATTATCCCCCTCTCTGGGGAATGGATCAGAGCTTCTCATAGCTTCTGTCCATTCTGCCATATTTTCCCACATAATCTTTACATTTTTCTCCTTGCTTAGGTGATGGAAATTGTTTAGACTGGGATTTGCCCATTCTCAACTCCTAACTTATCTTTTAAAACTTTTACAACAAAATATAATACAATACAAAAAAATAAAAAATAAAAAATAATAAAAATAAAACAATACAATACCTTTACCTTTAAGAGCAATTAATTATTGAATCTTTTTTTGCAAAAACCACATTAACTAGAATGGTTGTACTCCGTTACCAGTTATTGTGCTTAATGCTTAAGTTTACAACAAGAGAGAGAGAAAAAAATATCACTATGCTGATCCTTTCAGTAGTTTCTGGCATTAATTATCTCTAGGTCAAAGGTCACCCTTCACCAGAAAAAAATGTAGCCTTTTACTAACATTCAGAAACAGCAATACATATAAGCAACAGTTTAATTTCTTAATACTTTATACAATAAGCAGTATTTTACTTCCTTAACACTTTATACAATAAACAGTACTTTGCCATACAGCATATTTAGAAAGCAAGCAGCATAAGAATTCATATAAACAATGCAGTATTTATCTTATAATTTTAAAGCAATGTTAGCCATACAGCGTATTTCAAAAGCAAGCAGCAAGAAAATGTGTGGTTTAACCCTTCAGCCAGACTTTATATAATCTGATTTCTACCAAAGAAATCTATTATTCCCCTTTTTATTTTTAAATCTACCCAAGATTCATATATATATATTTAACCTGATTTCTACCAAAGAAATCTACTATTCCTCTTTTTAGACAATAGTTAGAATCTACCAAAGATTCACATATATATTCCCAACTATTCCTATGTAAAATGAAACTTAAGGGGTCTCGTGGTAAGAGAAAAAAGGTCAGAATAAAAAAGACTCTTTGTTCAACTCACCTTCCGAGAGTTCCCTGTTTCATCCCACATGTCTGACACCAGTTTGTAGGGATACTTCTTTTGTTCCTTAGCTCTGCTCTGGCTGATAAGGGTGCGGCACACGTTTTCTTCAGGGCCCTGGGGTGACCACTGAAATCACACACACATGCAACTGAGTGTTTTCGCAAGAGTCCCCCTTATGTATACGTCATACATGAGGTCACAGGAAATATATAAAAAACGTAGTTAACTTCACATCTGCATAAGGGGCCCACAGGAAATAAGAATGTTGTTATAGCACATAACAGAATATGCCCATATAACCATTTGTAGAGAGGGTCTTATATTAGAACCATATGTTACAACTTATACACAAAGAAACGTGTGGAATGCTGCATTATAAACATTTGATACTAGATTTAAGGCTACCCTCAATATGCTTAATATGTGAGATTCAAATTACCCATATAACATAATATATATAATATATATATACATATATATATATATATATATATATATATATATATACACACATATATACCCATCAGCAGGGGATCAGGGAGAGTCCTTAGGTTGCTTTGTGGGATGTTCCCGTACTGGCTAGGTGAAATTTTCTATCCTCGATAGCTCCTGTTGCTAGAATGAGGCGCATTAGGTGTGGTACACACTGGTCCATGATCTAGAGCGTCAGCCTCTCTGTCTGCAGGGCAGTCTCTAGGAATTGACAGGGCGCCGCAGCTCACACTGTGAGGGCTGGAACAATTGCTGAGCATGCTGAAATTCGGTAAGTAGGCTCCATTTGAGATACATAAAATGATAATCTAGAAGTCGTATTATAGGATCTTCCTGGGCATCCAAGGGTTCCATGTCTTAGAGCACTTGAGGAAAGGGTTACCTATGAGCAGCTATCCGGGTTAATTATGAGGTCTGGCTTCTATTGCTGTCTCTGTCCATTATATTTATCCGTTCTCTAGCTGGGAGGAAGCGGGGGGGGGGGGGGGTTCTGCGGCCCTGAGTTGTTTCAAGAAGGCTCCCAGTGTGTAGCACGTTTCTGTGGATTGTGGCTCAGATAAAAGCAGTGTGCTTGCCTGGGTTCTACTAGCGGGCTGTCTGACTTGTTTCCCCTCTCTGAGAGATGAGAGAAAGTTAGTTATAGTCCTTCAATGCGTTTTCCAGATCAGGGCCGCGTCTTGTAGGAGCGAAGACCGTATGAAGAGAACCTCTGTGTTGAAGATCGTAATAGAAGGACCGTCATCACCGCCGCCATCTTCGGGATGAAGAAAACGGACTGCTTGAAGAAGATGAACCACGGCCTGGATGAAAATGGACCTCCGCCTGGATGAAGATGGACCCCTGTCTGGATGAAGAAGATGGAGCACCACCATTATCATTGGTGAGTACCTTTATGGGGTTAGTGTTAGGTTTTTTGTTTTTTTTCATAGATTAGGTTTTTTTTTTTTAATTTGGGCAGCAAAAGAGCTGAATGCCCTTTTAAGGGCAATGCACAACCAATGCATTTAGGTTTTTTTAGTTAGTTTTTTTATTTTGGGGGTTGTAATGTTAGAGGGTTTAGTGGGTTTTTATAAGTAAAAGAGCTAATTTCTTTAGGACAATGCCCTACAAAAGGCCCTTTTATTTTGAGGTTGTTTTCTTTTTTAAGGGGTATTAGAATAGGATTATTATTTTTTTTTGGTAATTTCCTTTTTTATTTTCTGTAATGTTAGGGTTGTTTGTGTTTCTGTAATGTTAAGTTTTGTTTTTTTCTGTAATGTTAGTTCTTTTTTTTAAATTTGTGTAATATTAGGTTTTTATTTTTAAAGATAAGATTAGGTTTTTATTTAACAGGTAATTTTACAGGTAAGTTTTTTTAAGGCAGTTAGTATTTTTCTTTATTAAAATAAGGGGTATTTTAATTTGGGTTAAGATAGGGGGTGTTAGGTTAGGGGGTTTAGATGTTAGTTTATAACTATGCGTTGTGGGGGTTGGCGGTTTAGGGGTTAATAATTTATTTAGGTTCTTTCCATTGTGGGGGGATGGTGGTTTATGGGTTAATAGTTTTAATTAGTGTTTGCAATGTGGGTGGGGGGTGATTTAGTGGGTTAATAGTTTATTTAGATACTGCATTGTGGGGGATGGAGGTTTAGGGGTTAATAATTTATTTAGGTTATTTGCAATGTGGGAGGAATGTGTTTTAGGGGTTAATAGTTTATTTATTGGTGTAAGTGTACTTAGTAATGCATTTTTTAAGTGTTTTGTGTAACTTTTTAGTTTCAGAAACCAGTTAACCACAGCTCTTAAATCACGGAAAGGACTGAAGCGTAAAAGACCATTGCGCTAGCGCAATCACAATTTCGCTGCACTTCAGTGGAATGAAAATGAATCGTGAAAACACGATTGCGTTAGGACAAAACCGTTTAGGCCTCTCTTGTAATCTAGCCCTTAGTGTTTTGAGTATTTTGGTAAAAACTTGCCACATTTTAATTTGCAAGAAAAATAGTGAAAACTGTAGTGCAAAATATTTATAGAATTACACTGGGATTTGAGAGAAAATGTCATATACTTTCATAAAACACCTATGTTCAGTACATTTTACGAAAAAGCAATTATGCTTTGTGTTTTGTACTTTTAAGTATAAATTTCCTGCTTTTTTCACATTAAGTGCATTTAAAATACAATTTACACTGTGCATAGTTAATACGATTTATTCCTGTGTAATTTACCTACAATTTTTTTTTATTTATAAAATACAATTTTGGTGAACAATTTGGTATGCTCTATGGGGCCTATTTATCATATGTCTGTCGGACCTGATCCGACAGTGCGGATCAGGTCCGACAGACATCGCTGAATGCGGAGAGCAATACGCTCTCCGTATTCAGCATTGCACCAGCAGTTCACAAGAGCAGCTGGTGCAACGCCGCCCCTTGCAGACTCGCGGCCAATCAGCCCACCAGCAGGGGGGTGTCAATCAACCCGATCGTACTCGATCGGGTTGATATCTGGCGATTTAGATCGTCTTTAGACCGGTGCTCCATAACTTGTGTTTCTGGCGAGTCTTCAGACCGTTCGGAGCTTGATGGATAGACCCCTATGTGTGGAGTATATCGAGGATCCAACAGGAGGAGGCTAAGGAACCGATCCCTATGACACCTGTAGCAGGCTTATGACTAACTTGTTCACTGGGAGTGATTATGTCACAACCCCATACTCCAGTCTCATCTCTGTCTTTCAGTAGTAGCTCTCTGATGGCTAAATGGGCCTCAAATCATTCTGAGGACCCCTCTCAATGAAGAATCTGGAGCACCTCTATTCCTCTGGGCCTATCTATCAAGCTCCAAATGGAGCTTGATGTCCCGTCTTTCTGGCGAGCCTGCAGTTATGAAAACCGCTGCTCCATAACTCTGTCCGCCTGCTCTGAGCAGGCGGACAGGAATCGCCACAATTCAACCCGATCGAGTACGATTGGGTTGATTGACAACCCCTGCTGGTGGCCGCGAGTCTGCAGGGGGCGGCGTTGCACCAGCAGCTCTTGTGAGCTGCTGGTGCAATGTTAAATGCGGAGAGTGTATTGCTCTCCGCATTTAGTGAGGTCTTGCGGACCTGATCCGCACTGTCGGATCAGGTCCGCAAGACCTTTGATAAATAGGGGCCCTCACCTTTGTCCTGTGATGCAAAAAAAGTTAGAATACCATAGAGGTGGGAGGGATTGCCTGCTCTTAGGTCTTTAGAAATCTTTGTCTCTTCCTATTAGCCAGGAATTGAATCCCAGGATTAATAGCTTGTGAACTCTCAGCATCTTATGAAAGAAATAAACTGAAATAACTTGAATGCTTCATTTTGTTAATATAAAAACAAATATAGGCCTAGATTTGGAGTTCGGCGGTAAAAGGGCTGCTAACGCTCCGCGGGCTTTTTTCTGGCCGCACCATAAATTTAACTCTGGTATCGAGAGTTTAATCAACTGCTGCGTTAGGCTCCAAAAAAGGAGCGTAGAGCATTTTTACCGCAAATGCAACTCTCGATACCAGAGTTGCTTACGGACGCGGCCGGCCTCAAAAACGTGCTCGTGCACGATTCCCCCATAGGAAACAATGGGGTTGTTTGAGCTGAAAAAAAACCTAACACCTGCAAAAAAGCAGCGTTCAGCTCCTAACGCAGCCCCATTGTTTCCTATGGGGAAACACTTCCTACGTCTGCACCTAACACTCTAACATGTACCCCGAGTCTAAACACCCCTAACCTTACACTTATTAACCCCTAATCTGCTGCCCCCGCTATCGCTGACCCCTGCATATTTTTTTAAACCCCTAATCTGCCGCTCCGTAAACCGCCGCAACCTACGTTATCCCTATGTACCCCTAATCTGCTGCCCTAACATCGCCGACCCCTATATTATATTTATTAACCCCTAATCTGCCCCCCTCAAAGTCGCCGACACCTGCCTACACTTATTAACCCCTAATCTGCCGAGTGGACCTGAGCGCTACTATAATAAAGTTATTAACCCCTAATCCGCCTCACTAACCCTATCATAAATAGTATTAACCCCTAATCTGCCCTCCCTAACATCGCCGACACCTAACTTCAATTATTAACCCCTAATCTGCCGACCGGAGCTCACCGCTATTCTAATAAATGTATTAACCCCTAAAGCTAAGTCTAACCCTAACACTAACACCCCCCTAAGTTAAATATAATTTTTATCTAACGAAATAAATTAACTCTTATTAAATAAATGATTCCTATTTAAAGCTAAATACTTACCTGTAAAATACATCCTAATATAGCTACAATATAAATTATAATTATATTATAGCTATTATAGGATTAATATTTATTTTACAGGTAACTTTGTAATTATTTTAACCAGGTACAATAGCTATTAAATAGTTAAGAACTATTTAATAGTTACCTAGTTAAAATAATAACAAAATTACCTGTAAAATAAATCCTAACCTAAGTTATAATTAAACCTAACACTACCCTATCAATAAAATAATTAAATAAACTACCTACAATTACCTACAATTAACCTAATACTACACTATCAATAAATTAATTAAATACAATTCCTACAAATAAATACAATTAAATAAACTAGCTAAAGTACAAAAAATAAAAAAGATCTAAGTTACAGAAAATAAAAAAATATTTACAAACATAATAAAAATATTACAACAATTTTAAACTAATTACACCTACTCTAAGCCCCCTAATAAAATAACAAAGCCCCCCAAAATAAAAAATTCCCTACCCTATTCTAAATTAAAAAAGTTACAAGCTCTTTTACCTTACCAGCCCTGAACAGGGCCCTTTGCGGGGCATGCCGCAAGAAGTTCAGCTCTTTTGCCTGTAAAAAAAAACATACAATACCCCCCCCCCAACATTACAACCCACCACCCACATACCCCTAATCTAACCCAAACCCCCCTTAAATAAACCTAACACTAAGCCCCTGAAGATCTTCCTACCTTGTCTTCACCATCCAGGTATCACCGATCCGTCCTGGCTCCAACATCTTCATCCAACCCAAGCGGGAGTTGGCGATCCATAATCCGGTCCAGAAGAGGCTCCAAAGTCTTCCTCCTATCCGGCAAGAAGAGGACATCCGGACCGGCAAACATCTTCTCCAAGCGGCATCTTCGATCTTCTTCCATCCGGAGCGAAGCGGCAGGATCCTGAAGACATCCAGCGCGGAACATCCATCCGGACCGACGACTGAACGACGAATGACTGTTCCTTTAAGGGACGTCATCCAAGATGGCGTCCCTCGAATTCCGATTGGCTGATAGGATTCTATCAGCCAATCGGAATTAAGGTAGGAATTTTCTGATTGGCTGATGGAATCAGCCAATCAGAATCTAGTTCAATCCGATTGGCCGATCCAATCAGCCAATCAGATTGAGCTCGCATTCTATTGGCTGATCGGAACAGCCAATAGAATGCGAGCTCAATCTGATTGGCTGATTGGATCAGCCAATCGGATTGAACTTGATTCTGATTGGCTGATTCCATCAGCCAATCAGAAAATTCCTACCTTAATTCCGATTGGCTGATAGAATCCTATCAGCCAATCGGAATTCGAGGGACGCCATCTTGGATGACGTCCCTTAAAGGAACAGTCATTCGTCGTTCAGTCGTCGGTCCGGATGGATGTTCCGCGCTGGATGTCTTCAGGATCCTGCCGCTTCGCTCCGGATGGAAGAAGATCGAAGATGCCGCCTGGATGATGACTTCAATCGGATGGAAGATCCTCTTCTGCCCCGCTTGGATGAAGACTTTGACCGGATCATGGACCTCTTCAGCCCCCGCTTGGGCTTGGATCAGGACATCGGAGGAGCTCTTCAGGACGGATCAGTGAACCTGGTATGGTGAAGACAAGGTAGGAAGATCTTCAGGGGCTTAGTGTTAGGTTTATTTAAGGGAGGTTTGGGTTCGATTAGGGGTATGTGGGTGGTGGGTTGTAATGTTGGGGGGGGGGGGTATTGTATTTATTCTTTTACAGGCAAAAGAGCTGAACTTCTTGGGGCATGCCCCGCAAAGGGCCCTGTTCAGGGCTGGTAAGGTAAAAGAGCTTGTAACTTTTTTAATTTAGAATAGGGTAGGGAATTTTTTATTTTGGGGGGCTTTGTTATTTTATTAGGGGGCTTAGAGTAGGTGTAATTAGTTTAAAATTGTTGTAATATTTTTATTATGTTTGTAAATATTTTTTTATTTTCTGTAACTTAGATCTTTTTTATTTTTTGTACTTTAGCTAGTTTATTTAATTGTATTTATTTGTAGGAATTGTATTTAATTAATTTATTGATAGTGTAGTGTTAGGTTAATTGTAGGTAATTGTAGGTATGTTATTTAATTATTTTATTGATAGGGTAGTGTTAGGTTTAATTATATCTTAGGTTAGGACTTATTTTACAGGTAATTTTGTTATTATTTTAACTAGGTAACTATTAAATGGTTCTTAACTATTTAATAGCTATTGTACCTGGTTAAAATAATTACAAAGTTACCTGTAAAATAAATATTAATCCTATAATAGCTATAATATAATTATAATTTATATTGTAGCTATATTAGGATGTATTTTACAGGTAAGTATTTAGCTTTAAATAGGAATCATTTATTTAATAAGAGTTAATTTATTTCGTTAGATAAAAATTATATTTAACTTAGGGGGGTGTTAGTGTTAGGGTTAGACTTAGCTTTAGGGGTTAATACATTTATTAGAATAGCGGTGAGCTCCGGTCGGCAGATTAGGGGTTAATAATTGAAGTTAGGTGTCGGCGATGTTAGGGAGGGCAGATTAGGGGTTAATACTATTTATGATAGGGTTAGTGAGGCGGGTTAGGGGTTAATAACTTTATTATAGTAGCGCTCAGGTCCGCTCGGCAGATTAGGGGTTAATAAGTGTAGGCAGGTGTCGGCGACGTTGAGGGGGGCAGATTAGGGGTTAATAAATATAATATAGGGGTCGGCGATGTTAGGGGTAGCAGATTAGGGGTACATAGGGATAACGTAGGTGGCGGCGATTTGCGGTCGGAAGATTAGGGGTTAATTATTTTAAGTAGCTGGCGGCGACGTTGTGGGGGGCAAGTTAGGGGTTAAGAAATATAATATAGGGGTTGGCGGGGTTAGGGGCAGCAGATTAGGGGTACATAAGTATAACGTAGGTGGCGGTCGGCAGATTAGGGGTTAAAAATTTAAATAGAGTGGCGGCGATGTGGGGGGACCTCGGTTTAGGGGTACATAGGTAGTTTATGGGTGTTAGTGTACTTTAGGGTACAGTAGTTAAGAGCTTTATAAACCGGCGTTAGCCAGAAAGCTCTTAACTCCTGCTATTTTCAGGCGGCTGGAATTTTGTCGTTAGAGCTCTAACGCTCACTTCAGAAACTACTCTAAATACCAGCGTTAGAAAGATCCCATTGAAAAGATAGGCTACGCAAATGGCGTAGGGGGATCTGCGGTATGGAAAAGTCGCGGCTGAAAAGTGAGCGTTAGACCCTTTAATCACTGACTCCAAATACCAGCGGGCGGCCAAAACCAGCGTTAGGAGCCTCTAACGCTGGTTTTGACGGCTACCGCCGAACTCCAAATCTAGGCCATAGACTATTATTTTTTAATGACTAGATATATGTAATTCAGCTTTTTGATTGCATATTGTGTTTATATGCACAGCATCATCAAAGTACATTTCTATGACCAGTTGTCAGCCAGCCTGTGTCTTTTTTAAAAACGTGGTTATTTGTTTATAGTTTTTTAAATATAAATTATAAAAAAATCATATCTATGCTAATTTTTTTGTGTATGTTAAAAAATGTACCTCTTATTCACTGTAGATGTTTTTAGGTTTTACATATGCAGATCATCAACTGTAAAAATAGTATGAATTTACACCGGTTCCCTAGAAAATGATCTCAGAAACAGACTGACAATTACGTTGATATTGACAGATAATTGACCTTGCATTATTTAAAATCAGTTTTGCTGTATATGGTAACAAAAATTTAATTCTTTAAATGGAAAAACATAAGCTATTTTTATTTTCAAGTAATTAATACCTTTCACATTAAAATAGAGTATACAGGGGGCGGAGCCAACATCCACCGAGACTAGACGCATATTGCCAAAGCTCCTAATATTTCTACTGTTTTTAAAGGCTTTATTACTTCTTCTTCCCACCCTTGACCCTATTTTTGGGAATCGCATAGTGACCTAACCTTTCTGCCATCACAAGGAACCTTTTTGGGGCTTTGTACTATATTTTTTCCTTAGTAGACCACGCTTGCTAATTCCTATTGCCCTGTAGCGTGAATACAAGGAATATGGCCGCGCTTCTTTTACATCAGATAAAGGACTTGTTACAACTTCATAATGACAGCCTTTTGGACGCAGTTGCTGAAGCGTTTAATTCAATCACAATACATGCCGCCTCATCGAGTGCCCTAGCCGCTGGCGAACAGATGTGTGCTGTCGCAGAAGGTATGGTGGAGTTGGGGCTGCCGTCATCTTGGCCGTTGAAAGCAGAGCATACTTTTCTACATAGCAGCATAAAAGCAACTCTGCGCACCAATATTTTGGAACCCGGCACTTGGCCACAAACAGGAGTTGAGGTGCTTGATTTGACGCAACAGGCAGGCATATGTCAGCATACTGAGAAGACTCCAGACTACCAGCTACTTTACCGGAGCTCCTCTGAGGTCCAGAGCTTATTCAGAGTCAACAATCTTAGACTGGGATGTCTCAAAAATTGTGAGTTACTGCTACGCCTGGTCCTTCAGACTGCAACTAAAGATAAGTGCTCGGACTGGTCCCTTCTGCAGGCTGGCCTGACCCAGAGCTGCCTCTACCTTAAAGAACGAAGGTTCAGCCTAGCTCAGGGGCTCATTCCACAGACCCATGCAAGTTGGGATCCTGGTGGTGCGGCTTCTTGAAATGTGACATAAGTCATGGAAGGCTGGTGAGGGGAACTTACGGAGCTTCCTATCACCTCTGATCCTGCAAAATAGCTTCTGTCTGACATATCACTTACATATTAATACTGGAGAACTGCTACTAGAAATAAGAAGAGGCTTTTGCTGTCTAACGTGGGCGCAGTGAGTTGGAGTGGGTTAGAGACCCATTTTCGTTGTGAATGACTTTATGAACTTTAGAGCACGCTAAAATGCCAGCGCTATTATATATGCCCTACTGCCTATTAACTGTTGATTAACACATTGGACATATTGCTATACAGATATGTTTGTCTCCAATCTTCTCTCACATTCATATTGTAAATAGGTTCTGTTCATAACTGAGCAAAGTTTGTTCCCCATATTGTTGTTTTATTATGTGAAAAATAGTACCGCCATACTTTTCTGTCTGTATTTCTTATCTAACTTGCAATAATCATCTGGGAGCTGCTTCAGTTGATATGCTCTACCCTGCTTTATAGCCCTAAATCATTTAAATCACTTATATTGCTATACATTAAGACCCACGGACCGGTAACTTTCCTGAACAGTTATGCCACATTTTAATTGTGATCTCAAGTGGAGCAGTTGTTATTATATAATTGTTTTTACTGCCACTTACACTTACACTGCTGGACATTTTTCCTGGTTTCAGAAGCTGATCACTGGGGAGTTATTTTTTATAGTTAACCATTTGATTACTGTTTTTCTATTTAGTGGGAATGTACATACTTGTCGCAATTAACCTGTTTACTTTAACATTATATTCACGGAAGGATGATGTAATTACCACTTTACGCCACTAGAGGGGAGTCATGACTTATTTATGACTTGTACACCACAAATCTCTGTGTTTTACCATTATACAGGTATACCCCGCTCATACAGCGGGTTAGGGACCGGAGCCCCGCTGTAAAGTGAAAACCGCCTTAAAGTGAAACAAGGCTGTTTTAGCTTTCTTTTCAGTGTTTAAAATCTTAAAAACATGTTTGAACTAACATATATTAGGGGTGCAATAGTGCTACGTTTAGTTTAACACTAGCACAGCAAGTATTCAATTAATATTCAATAAATACTGTACATGTAAAATAGTGACAATTACTGTAGTAAAATTTGCCAGACTATAGCACTGAGACACAGATTGCACTGCAATGCAGTTAACAGAGTGAACTAAGCATAACAAAATGGTGCCAGTCACTTTTCTTGGAATCTCCCAATGATTTACAGCACTGTTTCAAAATGCTTGGAGGTTGAACTTCAGCTCCACAAAGCGCTGTATTAGCGAATCGCTGTAAAGTGAAGCGCTGTAAAGTGAGGTATACCTGTATTACCTTTGCCTCCCTCAGGATTCTTAGCCCTTTATGTTTGCTGAGAATCATGGTCACTGACAGACTATTAACCTAAGCACATTCTGCTGCAGTATAGCCTTTACTATATATACCACGCCAACTTATATCTTTGGTTGTTAGTCAGTCCTACAGAGTTTTCTCTATTATTCCCCATTAAGGATGCAGACTCCTGTTTATTGGTAGTGTTTTCCTGCTGATGGGTGTAGGGCCCGCACCCAGATGACAGGATTTACTACATACTAAAGTATAGAACTGTACTAAATTACTTTTGTGGTGGACGACTAGAGGCACTACTCAAAGTATAATAAAGTTTGAAGCTGAGAGATTCCTTCTAAGTATATAGTACTTAACGCTTCTTGCAGCCCCTAGAGAATCTCTTAATTTTTTCAAAACTAGTCATGCATGTCTATAAAATGTTTCCCTTAAACCTCACAAGCATTAATGTAGCACTCATTAAACTCATCTATGTGGTAACATAAAAAATGATCTCCACATATGTGAAACATTTCTTAGCAATACTAACTCACAACCTCACTACTCCTGGCCTAATAGAGTTCCCTTATAGGTATTTAATATCTATATTCTTAGCTCTGTTCTCCTTATCTTGATAGTGACCTAGTATACTGCGCCCTATATTGACACGCAACGTTTTCAGCTTATCTAGGATTTAGGCCCTTCATTCCTGAACTGGTTGTATACGCACCCTCTTAATACTGAACAGTTCTCTTGGCTCCCATACACACCTAGATGGAAGGTTTACCCCAGTCAGCTAATCAAGTCACTCACATACATACTCAGTATTTTTAGTCTGTGGGCATCTTACTGAGTGCTCTCCTGACCTATTTCAAGGCATAGAATGTAAACTTACAACTTGCTAGTATGGTTTTAGATACACTATGACGCAATGTTTTAATTTTGCAGCCCAACATAGTGCTTCTAGTGCAGGCAGGTCCTGCATTTCTATAATCACCTCTTATGCACTCCCTATGCACTACATTGCGAATAAGTCCCATGCATTTCGCCAATTTTGTTAATACAGAATCCATGGCTCCCTTGACCTAGGTGTAATTTTTAACCTATTATCCAATTACTATACCAATAACTTAGTACGCTATAGTGACCACCTTCTCCCCATAATACCACCTCCCCCCCCCCCCCCCCCCCCCCACCATAATGTGCCTCCTAATTCAGGAGGACTATCTACGCGGTCTCTCTAACTAGTACCGCAACCATCACTACTTTTTTACTTGCAGCTTTTCATTTTCCCACAGTGTTGACTTTATCCCTCTCTTTTTTTTTTTTTTTTTAGCATAATCAAAACGATGAGCTTCACTTTTAAATTGAGTTAAAAGTTTTAAATCTAACAACTCTCCCAGTCTTAAACCTACTCAATTTAAAGTCTATCCTATTTATACACCATAAAAATTGTATTACTGTATTATTAGTTATCAGCTATAACATCATGAAAATGTAAAATCTGAGGTGAATGTTAAGGGATCCGTAAGCGATCTCTCCTATTTTAGGTAGCCTTCTACAAATGTTTATTCTTCCTTTTCATGGTTTGAGACCCTAGAGAGGCCTCATATTTTTGCAGAGAAGGCTTCGATTATCATTGGCATCTACCTACTTTGTCTTTCAATAGTACAATTGATACTAATAACCTTGGTTTATGCAGTCTATAATGTATACTATATATGATACCTTGTTATTGTTTCTCTTTGTATATTGCTCAATTGTTTGACTTGTTTGCCGACATTTTTCCCTCAATAAAAATATTTAAAAAAAAAAAAAAAAAAAAAAAAGTTGCACAAAACTGAACATAAATATATTAAAATAAAGTATTACCATTGTATATATTGTGCACTTTCTGTTAAAAAATTTGATATAAATATTAATAAAAATAATTATATATATATATATATATTTATATATATATATGTGTGTATATATATATATATATATTGTAAAAAAATAAAAATAAAAAAAAAATAGAGTATACAGACATATGAGAATTAGTAGATCTAAACTGAGTTTTACAATTCAGCTTATGTGCATAGCTTAAACACTAACACATATGTGGAGAAGATAATTTGCATAGAGAGTTTATTTGTGAACACTAATTTGTGATTACTAATACCATGGATGTCATTAGAAAATGGAAACTTTCTATAGAAAATATCAAGCATGAGGCTACTCTGGATGCCAGAGCCAATGTCATGCATGTCTATTTGGGTGAAGTCCAATTAAAGATAAATCTTTTTTTATTTTTTTATTTAAACTTAGGCATTAGACCTCCGAAGCTAATTTAAAAAGGCAAACAAACTAGCGTACTTGGTTACTGTACTGCATGTTATTAATTCATATCTCCTTAAAAGGACAGTATACTGTAAAAATGTTTTTCCCCTAATGTGTTTCCAATTACTTTTTTTACCAGCTGCAGAGTATAAAATGTATGAGATTTGCTTTTTTAAAGGCTTATTTGTTTATATGAATTAGCTGATTTTGTGTTTTGAAGCCACAACCTAATAAAATGGGTTGAGCTTGTAGGTATAATCAGATCTCATTACTTTATCACATTGTCTACATATACATGCTTCTTTATCTTATATCTGTCCATAAACCAATCACCAATACTTGAAGAGAATAATGAAAAATTAACATTGTATTACCTTATCTCTTCTATAACCCACTCAGAGTGTAATTTCTTCTTCTGGATGTGTTAATACAGCTTGACCTCGAGTCCAAAAAGTTTCAGGATGGATGGGGATACTATAGACTAAAAAAACTATTTCAAATGCCAATATAAGGGTAAAGGAGCTACTTGTAAACAACTGAATACACTCCAGCAGGTAAAATTGATCATTGGGAACAAATTAAAGGAGAGAACATTTTTGAGTAAACTCTCCCTTTAACCTCTAGATTGCAAATCATTACATAGCACTATTTTTCAGATAAAGGATTAAACAACCTTTTAGTAGTTAAATATGTTTTTTGTTTTTAATTTTTTTCTGAATAAAACATTTGAATCAAAACAGTTGTTTCATTTATTTAAAAAAAAGTCCTGATCATAGAGATGTTGTATATGAAGGAGTTATGGAACACAGAGTTTAACTTCTTTAAGATGGTGGAGTATTTGGGCCTTAGAAAATAGTACAATTCTTTGGAACCCTGGTTAAATATCTGTGGGGTTCTTAACTAGAAGATTTGAGGTAGGGTCCAAGCTATGGGGCTCTGTTTCATTATTATATATTTTATATTATTATTATTTTGCTTTACAGACATGTACCTGCATGTGAATATCATTTTATGTGTTTCAAGGCCTTATTTATTTTGTTACATGTTGTAATAATATAATAATAATAATTTGCAATTTATATAGCGCTTTTCTCCCTGTGAGACTCAAAGCACTTTACAATTATACCAACATAAGACATAAAATATGAAAAGAGCAAGGAAGTCCATTCTCCGGATTTAATTAAAAGTTCCTTTTTATTTGGTATTAGTTAAAAAACAGGCATAGAATAACAGTGCAAAGATGCAAAGCCAGCACAAAGTCTGACCGGTTTCGGTCAAAAGACCGTAATCATAGACTAAAATTAAAACATCTGTTTCAATCCTAAATAGGATGTAAAACTGCGTGATTGGTTAAAATCATCAACTGTCTTAGCACCTTAGGTTGTGTGATTGGGGTAAGTGATTTACCAGTTAACCCTTGATAAGCACAGTGGGACAAACATGGATATATACAAATTAGCATTGATAAATGAATAAAATGCATGCTAGTATTAACATTGATTAAATGCTACCTTGGATAAACACTATATACCAGAGCTTTGACCAAACATATATCACGCATACCTAGATATTTGGTTACAGATACTTAAGATACTAAGGGAGCATTTTATAAACAGTCATCTCTTAAAGGGACCACACAATCTAACATAGCGTTAAAGAAACTATATTTCTGAACAGACCCATAAACAGAATTAAAGGGACCTTTTATGAACAGTCATCTCTTAAAGGGATATCACCACACATCCTATAACTGCGGTATGGAATCTATACTTCTGAATAAATTAGGGCCTCCTTACAAGTAACCAACTATATTAGGTTTATACAGATAATGGTAATTATTAAATTTATAGCTCACATTCGTAACCAATAGTTAGTGTTAAGGGAAGTGATGGTATCCAAACAATTGCTCATTATATTAAATAGTGACTACCTGTACATCATTCTCTTGTCTAATTTACCTCACATATAACTCTGTACAGTAATTTAATATGTTAGGAACAATATATCCCAAACAATAAAGTTTGCAGAATAGATGAGGAGGAGAGACCAACAAACGGGAACAAACTACCCCATAGATGCTTTATCTTTCTCACAATATTTAATGATATAATTATTCACATAGTAACTATTAATGCTTGGGTGGCCAATAGTTTATTTTATTTGTGTATCAAGCTACAATATATTATTAGATGGAAATGATAATAATAATCAACTCTGGACTTATCTGTGCCAGTAGTTAATTATATCATGTTCTGAATTGAACCCTGCTGGTATCAAACTTTTCAGTTTGAAAATCCAGTAGGTCTCTTGTCTGTTTAAGACTGCTTGTCTGTCCCCTCCTCTAGGTTTCTTTGGGATCTGTTCTATTGCTTGCCACTCAAAGCTAGTTACATTCTGATTATGCATTTCAAGGAAATGCCTTGATAATGCAGAGCATGGTTTGTCTCCTGATATATAGGACAGATGTTCTCTGATCCTTGTTCCCACATCTCGTGTCGTCCTACCCACATAGGACTTGGAACATATGGTGCATCCTATAAGGTAGATAACATATGTGCTTTTGCAGTTTATGCAGCCCTTTGTTTCAAATATGTCATTTGTATTATGTGATTTAAATTCCGTTCCAACTTTAATGTGATCACAGGATGTACATGTCCGCCTCCCACATCTATATGTACCGTTATGATGTAGCCATGAACTGGCTCTTTCGCTCTTGAGCATACTTGGTGACAGAATGTTGCCTAATGTTGCCGCCCGTCTAGCGACGAACATGCAACCTCCCTGAACTTTTCCTCTCAATTTGACATCTCCCATTAATATTGGTAGATTCTTGTCAACAATTTCGCAAACCTCTTTATACTGGTTTGAGAAAGAGGTGACAAACTTTGGTTTTATTTGTCGTCTAGGAAAATTCCCTGTCTGTCTCATTTTTTTATCAGTAAGTAGTGTTGTTCGCTCCATCCTACTTACTGTCTCACATGCTTTGTCTACCATTTCCTTTGGGTAACCTCTATCTTTAAACCTTGACTTGAGTTTTATACTTTCCTTCTGGAACATATCATCCTGGGTACAATTTCGTCGGACCCTCATGAATTGTCCCTTGGTAATACCTTTAAACACATGACTGGGATGGTTGCTTTTAGCATGTAACAGACTGTTGCCCGAAATAGGCTTTCTGTATAAGGATGAAACCACTTTATTTTCCTTTATTAAACCCTGTAGAGTTATATCTAAAAAGGATATCTGGTCTTTCCTCCACTCGTGGGTAAATTGAATGCCTATTTCGTTGTCATTAAGATGCTGTACAAACTTATCAGCTTTGGCCTTCTCTCCAGACCAAACTAGAAGCAGGTCATCTATGAAACGGACGTATTTAACAATACATCCACTGTACTGTGTCTCCTCACCTCCAAAGACGTGGGACCTCTCCCACCAACCCATGAAAAGGTTGGCGTAGGAGGGGGCAAACTTTGCCCCCATAGCGGTCCCACGTCTCTGGAGATAGTATATACCCTGGAACATAAAAAAATTATGCTCAAGGAGAAATTTTACCACTTGGACTATAAGTTCTTTCATACCTGCAGATAAATCAGTGTACAGATCCAAATAAAACTCCACTGCTCTCAATCCAAAGATATTAGGGATGGAGGAGTACAGCGAGACCACATCAATGGTTAACCAGCTGTACCCCTCCTCCCATGTCATATTTTCCATAGTCTTAAGGGCATGTGTTGTATCTCTTATGTACCCTGGTAACCTGGGAACAAGGGGCTGCAGGAAATGATCTACCCATTGTGACAATGGCTCGAACATCGAGCCTATGCCTGCAACAATGGGTCTCCCCCTCACATTTTCTAGGCTCTTGTGCACCTTTGGGAGGTGGTGGAAGATGGGGATAATTGGATCTTTTACCATTAACTGATTTGCAGTCACTCTGTCCATCAACCCATCTTCCACAGCCTCATCCAATAGGTGACTCAATTCATGAGTAAACCTAGATGTGGGGTCCCCTTGAAGTTGATAATAGGTCTCAGGATCCCTTAATTGTCTAAGGGCTTCATTGATATAAATATCTTTATCCATTATGACAACACTCCCCCCTTTGTCCGATTGTTTTATGATTATACTATCATTATGTTGTAAATTGGATAGTGCTGTCTTTTCTTTAACTGTTAGATTGTGTTTTTGTGATGTATTCATTGTTGACAATTTAGTTAGATCCTCCACTACTCTCTGGTGGAATACCTCAAGTGCCTTCCCCCTCACCTGAATTGGGTAAAAGGATGATTTAGGTTTCACACTTGGCGTTGAGATTGAGGGATACCCTAATGTCTCACCACCTTCATGTAGTAAACCTTCTAAAGATATTATAGCACAATTTTCCTGAAACCCCAGGTTGTCCAAAGTGGACATGCTACTTGTCCCATCATGTATTTGTTCTTGATTCTCAGAGTTAAAAAAGTATTTACTCACAGTGAGATCCCGAATCAATTTATTAACATCAACTATGGTCTGGAATAGGTCGAAGTTCCTAGAGGGTACAAACCCCAGACCATAGTTGAGTACTCTTCTCTCATGTTCAGAAAGAACATAAGAGGATAGGTTGATTACCATATCTATTGGTATTTGCTCTGCCTTTTGTTCTGTCTTAACTGATATCCTGTGTGGTCTACACTCGTTCCCTGGGGGGCTTGGGTGGTCACTTTTTTGTTTTTCTTCCCTCCCCCCTCGAATTGATCCTGGGCCCCGTGAAAAACCTGTGATTTTGGAAGTTTCGGGGCTGGTATGTTAGTTTTTACTTTTAGTTTAGCTCCTAAATCAGAACTATTTTTAAGGATACCTTTATTTAAACTACTGGTTGGTGTTTTCTCTTGTATCTGTACAGTTGGTTCATCATCACCAGTTAGAAAATCATCTCCTGATGCTCCATCAATACTGGAGGCAAATCTGTCTTCATCAGAGGGGTCCCCCTCTGAATCTGAAAAGGTAACCTTTTTAGGGGTGTCATTGGTTGGAACAGAAGGTTCCTTCCTATTCCCTCCATGTTGTCGGTAACCCCTCCTCCTATTCTTATTCCTATTTCTATTCTTATAACTGGGATTATAGCCCTCACCTAGAGGAATATCCTGGTTATCATATTGATACCAGGACTTATTTCTCTGGCGACGACGCCACAGATAAACAGTATCCTGTGTATAGTCTTTCTGGTCCCGTAGGAATTTACTGTGTTTAGTTTGTATAACCAGCTTTTTAGATTCTTCTAATGTTTTCTTAAAAATAGCATCAAACTTTAAATACACCTCATAATCTTTGTATCTATCCATATCAGCTTGGATCTTACAAATTTTAGTTCTAATTTCAGCTAGCAAATAATCCTTATATTCTATCAACAGTGATATAAGTACCAAAGAACAATCAGAGAGAGCAGAATTCCAACGTTTGACAAAGTCCTGGTCAGTAATCTCATAGGTAGGAAATTTATTTAAACGAAGTCCCCTGGGAATCATTTTTAATTTCACATATTTATTCAGAATCCATTTGTCCCACTTGAGCTTCTGCTCCTTTAACTTTAAATATTCATAGTCCTGGAACAGATCACCTAGTACAACTTTAGGTGAATCAAATTTAAAAACATCCTCCAGGTCTAGAGCTTCAAGGTTATCCTCATCCACATCCTTAAACAAAAGAAATTCCATGTCCATATCTTCCTCCATATTTAATGTATAGACAGGCTCAGTCCTAAACGTATCATAAATATTACTACTTCCACTCTCCAAAATACACCTCTAATATGTGCTCCACTATCTCAAAGAAATGACAGGATAACAAATTTTAGATAAAAGATGAACCTTTAAGAATAGTGTAAGAGCAAAGAGGTAAACCAATTCTTCTCAACTTGGTATAAGGCAAACAGGAACACCCAGCTCTCCGTATCAATTATCAGCCAGATTCACTTTACTAGGGTGAGACTTATGTAGTTTTATAATTCGCCCTCTTTAGAGTAAGAAAAACTCTTAGAGAAAAGATACTGCAGCAATTACACTCTTTATTTCTACACACTGCTGCACCTTGCGCAGACCAGTGTGGATAAGATAACAGCAGCACCTTCCAAATGGCGTCTCAGAAACATCAAATTTCACTTCAAACAGTTAGTTTATGGCTTCACTCACCCCTGTAGAGAGTCCGGCTTCAGTTTCCAGCCTCTGTGGAACTAGCTGCGATATTTACTCACAACTCTTCTGTTCCTTCCCGTGTCCGGCGTCTCGAAGCAGCTCCTTGGCTGGCGCCAGATTCTCTCACACGTTGGAACACTAAGTCAGCAGACCGGAAGTGGGAGGCGGCTCCATATGTGCCTATTTGCAGCTCCGTGTTGGTATTAGTATCGAGAGTGGAAGTGTATAGACAGGACTGCCCCAAAACAAAATCCTGGAAAATGTAATCCTATAGTAGCGGACTCCTGACAATCCACAATAAATGATATATGAAAAGAGCAAAGAAGTCCATTCTCCGGATTTAATTAAAAGTTCCTTTTTATTTGGTATTAGTTAAAAAACAGGCATAGAATAACAGTGCAAAGATGCAAAGCCAGCACAAAGTCTGACCGGTTTCGGTCAAAAGACCGTAATCATAGACTAAAATTAAAACATCTGTTTCAATCCTAAATAGGATGTAAAACTGCGTGATTGGTTAAAATCATCAACTGTCTTAGCACCTTAGGTTGTGTGATTGGGGTAAGTGATTTACCAGTTAACCCTTGATAAGCACAGTGGGACAAACATGGATATATACAAATTAGCATTGATAAATGAATAAAATGCATGCTAGTATTAACATTGATTAAATGCTACCTTGGATAAACACTATATACCAGAGCTTTGACCAAACATATATCACGCATACCTAGATATTTGGTTACAGATACTTAAGATACTAAGGGAGCATTTTATAAACAGTCATCTCTTAAAGGGACCACACAATCTAACATAGCGTTAAAGAAACTATATTTCTGAACAGACCCATAAACAGAATTAAAGGGACCTTTTATGAACAGTCATCTCTTAAAGGGATATCACCACACATCCTATAACTGCGGTATGGAATCTATACTTCTGAATAAATTAGGGCCTCCTTACAAGTAACCAACTATATTAGGTTTATACAGATAATGGTAATTATTAAATTTATAGCTCACATTCGTAACCAATAGTTAGTGTTAAGGGAAGTGATGGTATCCAAACAATTGCTCATTATATTAAATAGTGACTACCTGTACATCATTCTCTTGTCTAATTTACCTCACATATAACTCTGTACAGTAATTTAATATGTTAGGAACAATATATCCCAAACAATAAAGTTTGCAGAATAGATGAGGAGGAGAGACCAACAAACGGGAACAAACTACCCCATAGATGCTTTATCTTTCTCACAATATTTAATGATATAATTATTCACATAGTAACTATTAATGCTTGGGTGGCCAATAGTTTATTTTATTTGTGTATCAAGCTACAATATATTATTAGATGGAAATGATAATAATAATCAACTCTGGACTTATCTGTGCCAGTAGTTAATTATATCATGTTCTGAATTGAACCCTGCTGGTATCAAACTTTTCAGTTTGAAAATCCAGTAGGTCTCTTGTCTGTTTAAGACTGCTTGTCTGTCCCCTCCTCTAGGTTTCTTTGGGATCTGTTCTATTGCTTGCCACTCAAAGCTAGTTACATTCTGATTATGCATTTCAAGGAAATGCCTTGATAATGCAGAGCATGGTTTGTCTCCTGATATATAGGACAGATGTTCTCTGATCCTTGTTCCCACATCTCGTGTCGTCCTACCCACATAGGACTTGGAACATATGGTGCATCCTATAAGGTAGATAACATATGTGCTTTTGCAGTTTATGCAGCCCTTTGTTTCAAATATGTCATTTGTATTATGTGATTTAAATTCCGTTCCAACTTTAATGTGATCACAGGATGTACATGTCCGCCTCCCACATCTATATGTACCGTTATGATGTAGCCATGAACTGGCTCTTTCGCTCTTGAGCATACTTGGTGACAGAATGTTGCCTAATGTTGCCGCCCGTCTAGCGACGAACATGCAACCTCCCTGAACTTTTCCTCTCAATTTGACATCTCCCATTAATATTGGTAGATTCTTGTCAACAATTTCGCAAACCTCTTTATACTGGTTTGAGAAAGAGGTGACAAACTTTGGTTTTATTTGTCGTCTAGGAAAATTCACTGTCTGTCTCATTTTTTTATCAGTAAGTAGTGTTGTTCGCTCCATCCTACTTACTGTCTCACATGCTTTGTCTACCATTTCCTTTGGGTAACCTCTATCTTTAAACCTTGACTTGAGTTTTATACTTTCCTTCTGGAACATATCATCCTGGGTACAATTTCGTCGGACCCTCATGAATTGTCCCTTGGTAATACCTTTAAACACATGACTGGGATGGTTGCTTTTAGCATGTAACAGACTGTTGCCCGAAATAGGCTTTCTGTATAAGGATGAAACCACTTTATTTTCCTTTATTAAACCCTGTAGAGTTATATCTAAAAAGGATATCTGGTCTTTCCTCCACTCGTGGGTAAATTGAATGCCTATTTCGTTGTCATTAAGATGCTGTACAAACTTATCAGCTTTGGCCTTCTCTCCAGACCAAACTAGAAGCAGGTCATCTATGAAACGGACGTATTTAACAATACATCCATTTATACATCCATTTATCAATGCTAATTTGTATATATCCATGTTTGTCCCACTGTGCTTATCAAGGGTTAACTGGTAAATCACTTACCCCAATCACACAACCTAAGGTGCTAAGACAGTTGATGATTTTAACCAATCACGCAGTTTTACATCCTATTTAGGATTGAAACAGATGTTTTAATTTTAGTCTATGATTACGGTCTTTTGACCGAAACCGGTCAGACTTTGTGCTGGCTTTGCATCTTTGCACTGTTATTCTATGCCTGTTTTTTAACTAATACCAAATAAAAAGGAACTTTTAATTAAATCCGGAGAATGGACTTCCTTGCTCTTTTCATATATCATTTATTGTGGATTGTCAGGAGTCCGCTACTATAGGATTACATTTTCCAGGATTTTGTTTTGGGGCAGTCCTGTCTATACACTTCCACTCTCGATACTAATACCAACACGGAGCTGCAAATAGGCACATATGGAGCCGCCTCCCACTTCCGGTCTGCTGACTTAGTGTTCCAACGTGTGAGAGAATCTGGCGCCAGCCAAGGAGCTGCTTCGAGACGCCGGACACGGGAAGGAACAGAAGAGTTGTGAGTAAATATCGCAGCTAGTTCCACAGAGGCTGGAAACTGAAGCCGGACTCTCTACAGGGGTGAGTGAAGCCATAAACTAACTGTTTGAAGTGAAATTTGATGTTTCTGAGACGCCATTTGGAAGGTGCTGCTGTTATCTTATCCACACTGGTCTGCGCAAGGTGCAGCAGTGTGTAGAAATAAAGAGTGTAATTGCTGCAGTATCTTTTCTCTAAGAGTTTTTCTTACTCTAAAGAGGGCGAATTATAAAACTACATAAGTCTCACCCTAGTAAAGTGAATCTGGCTGATAATTGATACGGAGAGCTGGGTGTTCCTGTTTGCCTTATACCAAGTTGAGAAGAATTGGTTTACCTCTTTGCTCTTACACTATTCTTAAAGGTTCATCTTTTATATAAGACATAAAAGTTAGGAGTTTCTGAAGGTCAGATAAGCGGACTGAATGCCTGATGGAAGAGGTGGGTCTTCAGCTTTTTTTTAAAAGTCTGTAAGGATGGTGCCTCTCTGATTGCGCACGGTAAAGAGTTCCAGAAAGTAGGGGCAGCGTGGCCGAATGCTCAGGAGTCTGAGTTTGTCCTTATTCTTGGCACTGAGAGGAGGGATGTGTTGGCTGACCTAAGTGAACGGGGTGGGATGTAGGGTGTCAGGAGCTCTTTCAGGTACTGTGGGCCTTGGTTGTTTAAGGCTTTGAAGGTCAGCAGGCCAATTTTAAAATATGTTCGCCATTTAATTGGAAGCCAATGCAGGGAGTGGAGAACAGGTGTTATGTGGCAGGAGCGAGTTTGATTGGTCAATAATCTGGCTGCTGCATTTTGTACTGTCTGAAGGCGATGGAGTTCTTTTTTTGGGAGGCCCAAGTAAAGTGCATTGCAGTAATCTAGCCTAGAGGATACAAATGCATGGATTAATGTTGGCATATCATCCGGTGGAATTAATTGTTGTATCCTGGCTATGTTTTTCAGATGAAAGTAGGCAGATTTTATTACGGAGGAAATCTGCTGTTTAAGAGATAGTCCAGCGTCAATCAGCACTCCGAGGTTTCGTACCTTTGCTGAACTAACGAGTTTAGAGCCTCCAAGCTCCAGGCCAGTTGGGTGATCGTGGGATATTTTTGATGCCCGGGGTCCCCTCACCAAGAGTAACTCTGTTTTGTCCGGGTTCACTTTGAGACAGCTAGCATTCATCCATTCTATGAGGTCTGTTAAGCAATTGTTTATGCGGCATGCTGGGTCTGTAGTATCTGGAGCAAAGGAGAAGTAGAGTTGTGTGTCATAAGCGTAACAATGATACCTTAGGCCATGTCGGTTAATGATGTTCCTCAGTGGTAGTAAGTAAATTGCGAATAGCATGGGAGACAGGATAGATCCTTGTGGAACACCGCAGGCCAGTTCTGTTGGTGCTGATGAGCTTGATCCTGATATTACTCTCTGTGATCTACCAGCGAGGAAAGATTTAAACCAGTTAAGGACTGTGCCTCCTAGACCACAGATGTACTGCAAGCGCTCTATTAGAATCCTATGGTCAATGGTGTCAAATGCAGCTGAGAGATCCAGGAGGATTAGAATGGAGTAATCACCTTTGTCTCTTGCCATGAGGAGATCATTTAGCACTCAGACTAGCGCTGTTTCAGTGCTGTGGCAGCATCTGAAGCCTGACTGGAAAGGATCGAATATGTTTAGGCGTGATAGATAGGCTTCCAGTTGAGTTGCCACTACTTTTTCAATTACTTTCCCCAGAAATGGGAGGATGGATACTGGTCTGTAATTAGTCATGCAGTCTGGGTCTAATAAAGGTTTCTTTAGGAGTGGTTTTACCACAGCTTCTTTTAGAGGATCTGGGAAGTCTCCTGTTTTTAGTGAACACTGCACTATTTTTGTGAGGACTGGGGCGAGTGTTTCAATGCATCCAGATATGGAGCAGGGTCTAAGTCACACGTAGTAGGGTGCAACTTTTGTATGGTGTTTTTAACTTCTTTTATATCCACATTTGTAAAAGTGGCCTATAAACTGGGGCAATCTGGCATTCCATTGTAGTGGTTCTGGTGTGTAACTGTTTGGCCTGCTGTGATAGCGGTTCGGATTGAGGAAATCTTGTCTCTGAAGAAGTTCACAAATGCTTCACATTTATCCTGAGAAAAGTTGGTGGGGCTAAGCATGCATGCTGGTTTTCAGAGCCTTTCTACTGTGCGAAACAGTTGCCTGGGTCTATTGTGGGAGAGTGCAATTTCGAGTGATAAAAATGAAGATTTTTTCTGAGTTATCTTGGATTGATATTTATTTAGATGTTTGGTAAGAGCGGCTTTATCCTCTGGATCATGTGTTCGGCGCCACTTTCTCTCGAGCTTACGTCCTGTTCTTTTCATTTCTCTGATGGAGCTATCAAACCACGGTGTATTGTTGTGGGTTTGGACAGTGCGTATGCGAGATGGTGCAATGCTTTCTAGGGTGTCTCTCATGGTTTTGTTGTAGAGTCGGACTAAGGAGCTGGGGTCTTCGCAGGTTCCCATTAGTTCCCTTAGATCCATATGTGATGCTACATCCAGTGGTGTCACCCCTTTTAATGAGCGGTGTTTGACCAGGTTCTGAGGCTGGTGTTTGGTTGATTGTGATACAATGGAGAAGTGAATGGAGTGGTGGTCTGACCAGGTAACTGGGTTTACAGTTACTGGTGACACTTCTAGTCCAGACTGAAACACTATATCAAGTGGGTGGGAGTGGTGACGATTTGTGTAAAGCCGAGTGTACTCATCAAGCTGAGGAGATCCTGCCCAAGCAGGGATAGGGTGTTGTCGATCCAAGTGTTGAAGTCTCCTAATATAAGCCATCTGGGGTGTTCAAGGATTAAGCCAGGCAAAAGATCTGGGAGTTCCTGATGAAATCTCTTCCCATCTCCTGGGGGTCTGTATATTAGCAGTATTCGGAATCCTCTCTCTATTGAGATTCTGGCAGCTACACATTCAAAAGATTGGGTTTTGTGGACTGATATTGGTCAGGGATTTAAGGATGATTTTGCACAGATCATAACTCTGCCTCCCTTGCGATCTTGTCTCGGGCGGTGGAACACTGTGTAATTGTCTGGAATAGCTGCCTCTAGAATAGGCCCTGCATTTTCATCTAACCATGATTATGTGATGCATGCTAATTCGCATGTTTCAATAAGGTCGGAAATAATAGCTGTTTTGTTCTTTATTGATCTGGCATTGCATAGGATTGCTCTGATAGGACAGTCTTGGGATTCTGAGTTTTTGCTCTGTACTTTGGAGACAGCATGTCTTCTAATAGGGATCACACAAAGAGATTTTCTTGATTTGATAGTGCGGTTTTTGTGGCTTTTAGGTTGGATCACTTCAATTGGGCTTGTGGGTGGACAGGGTGGTGGGGCAGCTGTGATAGTGTCAGGATATAGAACTTTAAATTTTGATTTTCCTCCACGACAGCCCCTGTCAGTCCCTTTGAAAATGCTGAGTGATTTTAGGGTAGCCACTAGTGAGGGACTGAGTACTGCGACTGCTTTTTGGGGTCTTAAGAAGTGCAGATGTGAGGGCGTATAGGTGGTCATTCCCTCTGCAGTGAAGGGGTTAAAATAGCTTCTAATATTTGTAGGAATGTTAGCAGTGGGGGCTGGTTACATTGCCCTGCTCTATAGGATTCAGGCCAGAGTAAGGTGTGAGATTTTGCACTTCAGGCTGCATTGTAGATAACAGATAAGAAAGCATGCAGGGGTTTTAAAACCAATGTATTTTAGTAAAATAGACTTCATCAATTAGTTTTTCTTGTGTTTAGAAATGAAATCTGAGCATTGCTAAATGGATGATTAAATCCAAAACCCAATTTGTGCATGGGATGAGTCTGTTTTTTTTTTTTTTTACTTTAAGTGTACTTTGTTTGTGGTGTTCAGCTGAAGGTATCTCTTTCTGGTAGTAAGATGGTCCGGTGGGAGTATATTTCCATCCGTTGAGTATCTCAGTTTAGTAATGCCATCCGTTCAATTTTTATGAGTCTAGTTGTGCGTTATATGGAGTCGGTATTGGTCCTTGAAATAATTATGATGAATTTTGAATGTAAGAAGGTTAAAGTTAAGATAAATCCAGAAGAGGTCAGGAGCCTGAGGAAAGTGTGGCAGTCAGCAGCGGCGCCTCCCCTCAAAATCCTTTAAATTTGAAGAGATAGTGTACCCTAATGTTTTCTTCCATATAAGTTGTTCCCAATGATCCATTTTACCTGCTAGAGTGTATTACATTGTTTACAAATAGCTCATTTACCTTTATTTCAGCATTTGAAATAGCTGTTTTATCCCCTGTGTTATCCCTACCTATACTGAAAGTTTCTATACTTAAAGGGACATTTCAGCCAAAATTGGAATCCGCATGCTTCTATTAAAAGCTTTAGCTGTTCCAAACGTGTGTTTAAATATGCACCGTGCACCAGCATTTTAAACAAAGCACTTGCTCAGATAGTCTAATTTGTTAATTGCTGATACGATACAAGCCCCACTGGCACTCTGAGCAGCTGCACTAATTCAAATACTGGTGCTCTTAGAATATCGAACTATGCATCATGTGCACATGTAGACAAAACTGTTAACACTAAAACAGTGATAATTTTACTAGAACCATTTTTGCCAATACATGTATATTGCAAATATGTTTCTGTTCAAAGATGCAATTCATCTATGTACATTTCAATTTTCATTGGAATGTCCATTTAAGTATAGGATATATAAAACCTGTGTAAACATAACCAGCAGAAGAAATTACACTCCCAGTAGGTTAGGAGAGATAAGTAATAAAATTTTAATTTTCAACTGTTCTCTCTGTATTGGGCTTTGGTATACAGATATAGATAATATAAAGAAGCATGTGTGTGTACAGAAAAATATAAAATAAGGAGATCTGATTTCCTTGCAAGCTCAACCCATTTTAATAGGTTGTGGTTTCAAACAACAAAACTATCTATTTTAAACACACACAAAAATAAACCTAAATAAGCAATTTCTCATAACTTTATACTCTGCAGTTAGTATATAACAAGTCATTGGAAACACATTAAGGAAAAAATTATTTTACAGAACACCGTCCCTTTAAGTCTCTGACTTAAAGGGACATTCAACGTGGATGCATTTCATTTTTTAATAGAAACATTTTTGTAATATACATGTTTTAGTAAAAACGCTTCTATTTAAAGCTATGGCTGTTTCAAAAGTGTATTCAAATATGCAACGTGCAACAGGATTTTAAATACAGCACTTGCTGAGTGTGCCTACGGTGCTTGTACCATTTGGTAATGACTCCATTTGTTAATTGCTGATATGATACAAACCCCACTGGTGCTCTGATCAGTTGCAGTATTTAACATGCTGATGCACTGAGAGTATCTAGCTCTGCTTAACATGCACGTGCAGAGAAAAATCCTAACACTTAAACAGTGGTAACTTTTACTAGAAGCATTTTTGCCAGTACATGTATATTGCAAATATGTTTCTATTTAAAGATGTAATTCATCTATGTGCATTTATATTTTGACTGGAATATCCCTTTAATCTTCAAATTAGAGAAATGTAGTATTTAATTCAAAACATTGACTCTAACATTTCATGAAGAAAGTAAGGTGTTATATGTCATTTTCAAGTCCTAAAGACAAGGCGCTAGCAACACACTTGCAACATTATCTGATTGGTTCTGCTTCCTGTCCATCACGCAAACAAGGACCAATCAGATAATGCAAAAATGGCCGAGGGCAGATACGCTCCAGAGCACTCTGTTTTAATCAGAGTCTCGGGCATCGCAACCACCTCGGGGAACCTAACCATGGGTCCCATCCCCCCAAAACATGCTTTTCCAGGTTTTCAGATAGAATGCCGGTAAAAGCACGTCATGGAGAGATGGGACCCATGGTTAGGTTCCCAGAGGCGGTTGCGGCTCCCGAGGCTCTGATTAGAACAGAGCGCTCTGGATCGTATCTGCCCTCAGCCATTTTTGCATTATCTGATTGGTCCGTGTGTCCGTGATGGACAGGAAGCACAACCAATTAAATAATGTTGCAAGTGTGTCACTAACGCCTAGTTCCTAAAGGGGTAAGGTCTTGTAACTTAAAAAGCCAATCACAAACTTTCCAGCTTTTGCAGACAAAGTGCGCATTGTGGGAGGGCTCAGGAAGAGTCAGTGCTGCACAGGACCTAGTAGAGGAAGAAGCCAGTTTACCCCTCTGTGTAAAGTAGACCTTATCCAGGGGCATACCACCACAGAAATCCACATCTGGAGAAAAGATACAGGGAGCAGTGTCTCAGATTCAGGGCAGTTGCTGCAGGGGTGTAATGGGCTTTCAAGTGTGTGGGACTAGCGTGGGAGATACTGGATCTCTGGAAACTAAGTTAGTCAGACATAATCCTAGAGCAGGAAGCTGGTGTGTCCAGCTTCCACAGTATATGATTGGAATTTTCCTGTAGCCAGTTAGGTTGACTGCCCTCCAGAACAAGAAAGTGGTGTGTCCCAGACTGTTGATGTGTATGTTGTGTAGTCATTTACAGTGTATAGAGGATTCCACACTGCATCTTCTTTGCCTTACTCAGTGCATACCTCCCCCCAATGGCAAAAGTGTGATATGTGGTGGGCAAGAGCAGGGTTGGGGCTTAAAAAAAATCATAAGACCAAAGTAATATTAATAAAATTCTAAATAAAGTCATATCTTGTATTACTCTTAGGAGGCAAATCAAACACAAGCTCAAACCACTGGTATAGCTATGTGAGCTCTGTATTTAATTAACCTTTGCAAAGACATAGCTAAATATTTTTATCTTAATTGGACATTTAATAATAGAATCTTTAAAACTGCTCTTTGCAGGGGGGGCGGAGCCGGCAGCACAACTGGTAGGACGTGTGGAGATAGAGCTCTGGCCACAAAAGTGATATTTTAGCTTATATAACCCTCTAAATACAGCGAAATTGCCCAAAAAACATCTAGGGCAACTAATACAGTCACCTGGCACTGCTCCTTGCCCGTTTTTACAGAAATTTGCAACCGCAAAACTAGGCCGCTTGGGAGCTCCAGAACATTTCACCCACATCGGCACACGCAGTTAAGCTTCCATAGATGAAAACACGCCTGACAGCTACAAGACCTTCTCCTAAAGCCACCGGACCACCAAGCACTCTGGGAGAGGTGAATATACTGGCCAGTAATCCGATTTTCATAGTACTATAGGCACAGTAATCCTAACGGCATCCCACGTGACAGCTTGTAAGTAGTCAGCAGCTTGTTTTTTTTTCATTAAGGGACACTTAATTTAGGCTTACTAGATTTGGCTTTTTGGACATTATTCTACCTTTTGTTGAAATATCGTATACAGTTGCTGCCCCACTGTGACTTTATTTGGACAGCCTTGCAACTCTGTGAGTGGCAAATAGAAGCCATTACCTTACACCTTCACACACTTTATTATTGTTCCTTATAATGTGAAAATCTCTACTTGGAAGTATGTAGACTGAAATCTACCTCATTTATTTTACACCTAAATTTGATAACGTTAGTTTCTGTGCAGCAAAGCCCTTTGATTGACACTAAGGGGAACTGTGACTTATTTGCAAATTGCTGTATAGCTGTACACTTTTGAAAAAGACCCTCAGCGCCAGAATTAAAGGCGAACACTACTGTAGGG
Organism: Bombina bombina; assembly: GCF_027579735.1. NCBI lineage: Eukaryota > Metazoa > Chordata > Amphibia > Anura > Bombinatoridae > Bombina > Bombina bombina. The sequence goes on from NC_069500.1 coordinate 595,530,756, forward strand.
AACTATTGCAACACCAGACTTCATTGATTCCTGGGGCCAGATTTGACACCCTCCCCCCTTTCCCGCTACCCTCAGTGGTGACGGGTCATACCCCATCTCCTTTTTCCTGCTTCGCCCAAAAGGGGGCACTCCCTCAGGAGGGTGCCATACATGATCTCTGATCCTACACAACAACTACCCCAGCGGAGGTCTGGAAGTCATATATTGCACCAACAGCAACATATGTGAAAGATAAGGAACACCTTATGAGAATCAGCAGCGCCCTCCTCTCCTAAAAATGTGTTGCTAATTGTATTGCCTAGGGGGAAGGGGGGCTCTTCAGGCTCCGGATCCTATTACATATACACACTACTCCGGTTTATTCTGCAACACCAGTTTACACATTTTTGATCTTCTAGCTGTGGCTTGTGCTCTTGATTATCGGTTGTGCCACTTGTAGACCTGAAAATGGCACAATCCAACAAACGGAAACCAAAGCCAGCAGTTGGCCCTAAAAGGACTGTGGTGGACCATTTCAACCCTATGCTACTATCTACGAATGAAGACTCACAAGACAGCTCCAATACCTCAACGCCTGGATCAGATCTGGTATCCAATACCCTTCAGGCCCTCCAAGATGCAGCCTCAACAACTGTAACACCTTCGTTTATACTATCATCTTTGCAATCTTTACTTGAGGCACACCACTCCTCTTTTCAGTCCCAAATAACTGCCTCGCTGGCTGAGATGCGGCGAGATCTGACGTCTACTTCAGAAAGAGTGGACACAGTTGAGAGGAAACAGGAAGACATGGCAGTTGAACAAGCTAATGTCCTAGCATATGCCCAGAGTTTGGCGGAACAGCTTATTATGCTAGAAAACAAAGTGGCGGATGCTGAAGACCGATCCCGTCGGAATAATCTGCGTCTCAGGGGGATTCCTGAAAGCGTATCCTCTAGTGACTTGGTCACCCACCTTTCTGAATTTTTCAACCTTCTGGCACCACCGGTGAACCCAAATGAGGGACTCATCGATAGGGCACACAGGGCCCTGCGCCCTAGAAGTCTAGCAACTGATAAACCAAGAGATGTCATTGTGCGGCTGCACTTCTATACCTATAAAGAGCGGCTAGTAAGAGCTTCTATGTCCAAACCTACTTTACCAGAGCAGTTTCAGGACATCACCATCTTTGCCGATCTTTCTCACCACACCCTTCAGCAGCGAAAGTCTTTTGGAAGTTTCACCAAGTTTCTTAGGACCAACAACATAAAATACAGATGGGGTCATCCGACAAGACTTTTTGTTCTCAAAGATAATCAGCAGTATGTTGTTACCACTCTTGAACAAAGTCAAAACCTTCTGCAGAGATGGAGTTCTGCATCTTCATCTCCACCTGACATTCCACTCCAAAGCTCTTTGAACCCTCTGGTCCCACAATGGGGCCCTCTCCCCCAAAGACCACCAAGAGACTTAGCTACAACTAATCAGGTCCGAGCAGATGGTGATGACTGCACATGAGGTATTGGGGAGATGGAGTATCTCCACCTCTTCACTGCTCCCTAACCACCTGTAAATATAACTTGCAAATGACTTTTCATTACTAAATGTTTTTTCTCCTTAGGTTTTGATATATGCAAAGTCTTTAATTCTAAGTGTATATGTGTCTATTCCTTATTCTACTCACCCCCTTTTCTTTCTTTCTTTTTTTTTTCTTTTTTTTTTTTCTTTTCTTCTTCTTTCCTTTCTTCCTCCCTTTTTTTTTTCTCTCTCTCACCTCCCAATGTCTCACCTCCCAATGGGGATACCTTTTCTTATCTACTCTGGGAGCTCGGGAAATACCTGAGTTCTTAGGAACATATCTATACTATACTATTGTTAGTGTGCTATGTTTTACCTAGAACGTGAAATGGCCACATACTGGAGGTGCACCACTGAGTGCACCGCTTCGTGGTGGCTCCACTTTCACATGCATTGTTTTCTTAGAGATGTCATTTATTTTCTAGTTAAACTATATTACAGATGGTGTACACTGCGTTGTATATGCCACTTGTGCTTCATGGTGCCTCTTTCGGTGGCATCTCCCCCCATCTATCTTGCAATGGGCTTGTGCACTGTATGCCGTCTACAACACCGGGAGGTATCGTGCTCTCCAACTGGCATATTGGTTCTTTAGGATTTAACTGTTAGTGTTTTGAGGATGCCTTACACCCATTGCATTGTACAGATTATATGTTATTCTTATCACAGCTGTTATTGTAATGTTTGGGTACTATAAATGTTTGCCCGGTTGGCGGGGTAGATGCATTCTGCTAACTGACGGCCTGATTTACCAATACAGTTGATATCTTCTTACATTGTATTACCTTTTATATGTTACCTGTTTATGTTGAGCCGCATCCCGGCTGATATATTCTACACTGTCTGGGCCGTCCTGTGCTGCATGCTCCCTCCACCATTACCACACTATTAAACCTACCTCTTACTGGATGGGTTGATGAACTGCCTGTGATTTTACGAGGTGTGGGGGTAGGGTGCTGCAAAGGTGATAAACCAAGAGATGTCATTGTGCGGCTGCACTTCTATACCTATAAAGAGCGGCTAGTAAAAGCTTCTATGTCCAAACCTACTTTACCAGAGCAGTTTCAGGACATCACCATCTTTGCCGATCTTTCTCACCACACCCTTCAGCAGCGAAAGTCTTTTGGAAGTTTCACCAAGTTTCTTAGGACCAACAACATAAAATACAGATGGGGTCATCCGACAAGACTTTTTGTTCTCAAAGATAATCAGCAGTATGTTGTTACCACTCTTGAACAAAGTCAAAACCTTCTGCAGAGATGGAGTTCTGCATCTTCATCTCCACCTGACATTCCACTCCAAAGCTCTTTGAACCCTCTGGTCCCACAATGGGGCCCTCTCCCCCAAAGACCACCAAGAGACTTAGCTACAACTAATCAGGTCCGAGCAGATGGTGATGACTGCACATGAGGTATTGGGGAGATGGAGTATCTCCACCTCTTCACTGCTCCCTAACCACCTGTAAATATAACTTGCAAATGACTTTTCATTACTAAATGTTTTTTCTCCTTAGGTTTTGATATATGCAAAGTCTTTAATTCTAAGTGTATATGTGTCTATTCCTTATTCTACTCACCCCCTTTTCTTTCTTTCTTTTTTTTTTTCTTTTTTTTTTTCTTTTCTTCTTCTTTCCTTTCTTCCTCCCTTTTTTTTTTCTCTCTCTCACCTCCCAATGTCTCACCTCCCAATGGGGATACCTTTTCTTATCTACTCTGGGAGCTCGGGAATTACCTGAGTTCTTAGGAACATATCTATACTATACTATTGTTAGTGTGCTATGTTTGACCTAGAACGTGAAATGGCCACATACTGGAGGTGCACCACTGAGTGCACCGCTTCGTGGTGGCTCCACTTTCACATGCATTGTTTTCTTAGAGATGTCATTTATTTTCTAGTTAAACTATATTACAGATGGTGTACACTGCGTTGTATATGCCACTTGTGCTTCATGGTGCCTCTTTCGGTGGCATCTCCCCCCATCTATCTTGCGATGGGCTTGTGCACTGTTTGCCGTCTACAACACCGGGAGGTATCGTGCTCTCCAACTGGCATATTGGTTCTTTAGGATTTAACTGTTAGTGTTTTGAGGATGCCTTACACCCATTGCATTGTACAGATTATATGTTATTCTTATCACAGCTGTTATTGTAATGTTTGGGTACTATAAATGTTTGCCCGGTTGGCGGGGTAGATGCATTCTGCTAACTGACGGCCTGATTTACCAATACAGTTGATATCTTCTTACATTGTATTACCTTTTATATGTTACCTGTTTATGTTGAGCCGCATCCCGGCTGATATATTCTACACTGTCTGGGCCGTCCTGTGCTGCATGCTCCCTCCACCATTACCACACTATTAAACCTACCTCTTACTGGATGGGTTGATGAACTGCCTGTGATTTTCAGAGGTGTGGGGGTAGGGTGCTGCAAAGGTGGCTTGTTTGCCTTTTCAACCTAGATTTTCACTGTTATGTTACTGTTTAATAATCACTACTATTGCATTAATAGATCTGGTTCAAAATTGATTTTGTTCCTTCCCATTCTTCCCTTTTTTGCCCCTTCCTTCTTTCCCACTTTGATTCTCCCCTCTTACTCTTTATCCACTTTGTCAATCTCTCTTCCCCTGATCCGGAGTCTGTGTGCTTATCCCTTCCCCTCCTCCTCATCTTATACTTTTTCCTTTCTCTCTCTTGTCAAGCTCTCTCAATGATGTTGATTTAATAACTAAACTGCCAGCTGGCACTGGCTACTACTCCCCCCACTTAAAGTACTCTGGAAACGTGTTCTAGAGACTGCATACACGGTTTACCTTGTTTATATACCGCACCCTTGTACTCCTATTTGACTGTTTGTATATTTTATCTTAGATATTATTTATACCAGCATTATTTTCTTTTATTTTTGAGACTGTGTTGAGTTGTATTTACCATAATTACTCCTTTTTCCCCCTTTTTTTTTTTTTTCTCCTCCTTTGTCTTACACCCTATTTGTCCTTCCCCTAATTACCCCCTTTATCTAGTGCACCCTACCTCCTTTTTTGATAACCCACCCGACCCTAGCCTATAGCAGGAGGAAACACAATTGTAACCATGCCATTCTGTTGTGTCACTCACAATGTGAGAGGACTCAACTCTCCGACTAAGCGCAGTCTCTGCCTTAGGTCTTTGGCCAAGTCTGGTGCCCACCTGGTTTTCCTCCAGGAGACCCATTGGGTAAAAGGCGCAAAGATACCCATCCAGTCTAAATTGTATCCGATAGTTGAAACTGCTAGTTTCTCTCAGAAATCAAGAGGAACGGCTATTCTCATACATAAAGATGTCTCATATGAGAGTGTTTTTGTTGACTCTGACCCTCAGGGGCGATACTTGATTCTTGTCTGTAAGCTGGACGGTGCACTGTATACGCTGGCCTCCTACAGCATATCCGGTTTCTGCGTAAGTTCCTCCAGAAATTGGAGACTTTGCGTCAGGGCCTCTTGCTTCTCGCTGGGGATTTCAACATTATATGGGACCCCAATCTGGATAGGCGATCGGACACCCCCCGCAAATTCCCTAAGCCAATGGCTGAATTATCGCACCAATTTCGGAATTTAATCTATCGCTTTAACCTATTTGACATCTGGCGTGCCCTTAACTCGACTGCTCGTGATTATACTTACTTTTCTCCAGTACATCGCTCGTATTCGCGTTTAGATTTTTTCTTTTGTGACCCGGGTCTTCTGGATGGTGTGACTCGTGCTTGGATCCCTCATTGCTCATGGTCTGACCATGACCCTGTTTATATTAATTTGCGATCCTCCATGGAACTTCAACGAGCGTCAACATGGCGCTTGCATCCCCACTTGTTCTCAACTCCTGGAACGGAAGCTTCCATTGCCGAAGACATTGCCGAGTTTCTAGCTTTAAATGATACCGGTGAAGTAGACGACTTCACTCTGTGGGCTGCACTGAAAGCGTATATCCGAGGGTCGTTCATAAAAATAGCAGCAGCCGAGAAAAAACGCAAAGGGGAAACCCTCGCACAGCTTACTATGAGCCTCCGGAAGATTTCTGGTGAACATAAAGCGAACCCCACAGATACGCTGTCCAAACAACTAATGGATCTTAAGGCTCGTATAGTACGCTTGGAGTCTGAGAGGTCAGCCGTGAGACTTCTACGGCTTAAAGAAATATACTATCACAAAGGCAATAAAGCCGATAGATTATTGGCTAATAGGTTACGCCAAAAAACGGCGGCAGCACGTATCCCCCTGTTGAGGGTAGATGGACGGTGCGTTATAAAACCCACAGATATTGGCAATGCCTTTGCGGACTATTATGCCGCCCTCTATAATCTGAAACAGGACGGCTCAATTTGCCCTCCAACATCTGAGAGTGTTGGGACGTTTCTAACTTCGTTGAACCTCCCTTCGGTTCCCCGAGATCGCATTGACTCATTGCAGACTCCCATCTCGCTAATAGAGATTAAAAAAGCTATCAAATCTCTCAAGGCCTTTAAATCACCAGGACCAGACGGCTTCTCTGACCTATTTTATAAAAAATTTCAAACCCAGCTACTCCCCATTCTAGGGCGTTTTTTTACGCTAGCAAGCGAGCGGGGTACCTTCTCGGCTGAATTTTTGCAGGCCACTATCATTACCCTCCCGAAACAAGGAAAGGATCTGACCCTTTGTGGCAGCTATAGGCCGATTTCACTACTGAATCTTGACGTTAAGCTGTACGCCAAGATTCTAGCCTCGCGCCTCAATTCCTTATTACCAGAGCTGGTCAGACCAGATCAGGTGGGCTTTGTCTTACACCGGCAGGGCCCAGATAATACAAGACGTCTCCTGAATGTCTATCTTGAGGCTCATGGTTCCCATCTGCCCTGTGTCACCCTGTCGTTGGACGCTGAGAAGGCCTTCGACAGGGTGAACTGGGAATATATGTTTGCTGTGCTGCGGCGCTTTGGTCTCCCGGAGCCCTTCATCACGGCAGTCGCGGCATTATATTCTACCCCGTGGGCAGTAGTCAGGGGTCTGGGGTTTTGCTCCAGACCTTTTTTGATAACGAATGGCACGAGACAAGGGTGTCCAATGTCCCCACTTATTTTTGCCCTCATGATGGAGCCCTTAGCCGAGGCTATCCGGTCTTGCCCCCTGATCCAAGGGGTTTGCATTCATCGAACGGAGCAGAAGACTGCTTTGTTTGCAGATGACCTAACAGTGCTTGTGTCGGATCCTATTGCTTCTCTCCCCCATCTATTTTCCCTACTGAACAAATTCTCCTTAGTCAGCTACTACAAACTAAATGTTCTAGAGACAGAGGCGTACGCAATTAACATCTCGGAGAGGACTCTTAATGTGTCTACGACACACATCAAACATCTCGGGGTTTATCTCTCGCATAGTATTCCGAAGATGATTGAATTGAACTTTAATCCCCTGTTATCGACTATTGAAAAATCGACCGACACATGGAATGTTCCGTCATTGTCATGGCTGGGTCGTATAGCGGCCTTCAAAATGAGCCTCCTACCAAAGCTTACCTACCTATTCCGTTCTCTACCCATCCCGATTCCTAGATCTACAATCTACAAATTTCAGCAGCTATGCAACAAATTCATTTGGCTCAATAAGGTTCCGAGACTTGCTACTAATATTCTACAACAGCCTCTACTGGCTGGTGGGGCGGCTGCCCCCAATATTCTAAAATACCATGAGGCAGCCAGACTCTCTCATGTAACCCAATGGAGGTTGCCGTTGGAGAGCCGATGGGCAGAGATTGAACAAGCATCCCTCCCGGCTGGGTTCACCCTACAGGATCTGGTGTGGATCCCCAGACACTCTAGGCCGCCAGCCCTTTTGGCTAATCCTATTATAAAATCGAATTTGAAGTTTTGGGATAAGGTTCGCAATCTTTCGTCCGTAGCGCCGCATCCCTCGCCATCGCATTCCCTGAGAGGACTGCTACTGTCATTGTCAGACTCCCACCCCAATTCATGGCTTGCTTTGGGTTTGACTAGAATAGCAGATTTTTATGCAGGGGATAAGTTACTAACTTATCAGGACTTTCTTCGGAAGTTTAGTCCACCTCCTCGGCTGCACTTTGAATTCTGGAGATTACGTAGCCTTCTCATATTGTGGGGGTTTGGTGCGGGCCCATTGAGGACTAAAACTACTTGGGAAGTACGCTGGGATTCTATGACATCTCCCGGTAAACTTCTGTCCATCTCGTATCTCATACTCATGAAGCCTCCAGTTTTCTATAAGTCTCCTCCAATACGGCACTGGGAATCTTCCCTGATGGTCTTGCACGAGCCACAACAGTGGCGGATTGCAGTCCAACTTACCAAGAAAGCTATACACTGCACAACTCTGTACGAGTTATTCCTCAAGGTTATGCTCCAATGGCATATGACTCCTATCCGTTTGTTTAAAATCTCGGCAGTCAATTCACCCAAATGTTGGAGGGGCTGTGAGGAGTTGGGAACGCCTCATCATATCTGGTGGTCTTGTCGACAGATTCAGCCGCTTTGGCAAAAAGCAATCCGATATTGCTCTTCGGGGGGTATTCACTTACCCTTGTCCCCCAGTTCATGTCTGTTTCACGTCTTACCCAGAAAACTGACTCTACCTCAGAAACTATTCTGTATTTATCTATTTCTGGCTGTTAAACTAGCTGTAGCTCGTATGTGGCTGCAACGCGTCACCCCCTCTTGGGAGCAGGTGATTGATATATTGGACTTTGTTAAAAGAATGGAGTCCTATGTCTCCCATGTCCATGGGTCAGCAGACCTTCAGACCAAAATCTGGGCATTTCGTCCAGAGTAATTCCTCTTGCAGACACTTTGGGGAACTTGGGGTTCCTCGGGTTGGTTGTGGCTAATATTACATAAATACTCCTGCCCATTCCCCTTCCCTTTCCCCTATCTTAACCCCTCCCAAATCCCCCCGTTCATATCTCCTGTCGGTGTGTGTTTCCCTCCCCCTTTTTTTTTTTTTTTTGTTCTTTCCCCCTCCCCTATTTGATAGCTTGACACAGTTTTTCTCCCTTTTCTCTATATAGCCTGGTTAATATCTCTGATTGTCATGTTCTATGATTAAGTTATAATTTTGGTATGAACATTTATGATGAAACCTCTACGTGCTACGGAGTTTGCTGATCTATATGGGTTAATAGCAATATGGTTCTCTTCTCACAGCAAATGGGCTTTAGCACTCTCACCTGGAGAGGTGGGAGTAAGATTGCTGACCAACAGACACCGAATATGGACTCAAACACTCAGCATTCTCTCTTGTATCCCTCATTATATGTGACTGCTTTATATATTATAATCTCTGGTTAATCCTGTTAATCCTGTTTTATGTACAATTGATATGTATGTACATGCTTTTGATGCTCTTATGTTCATTCATCTTTCAAAATAATAAAAATTATTTAAAAAAAAAAAAAAAAAAACTGCTCTTTGCATTCCCCATTAATATTCTAGATTCTGGCCTTTAAAGTCAGCAACAATGCACAGTAACACAAGCTACACATATACATATACACAAACACATATACACAAACTCAAATACCCAGAAATACACACTACCTAGCATACACTTATGCAGATACACAAACACACACACACACTACACAGCCTTAACTTACACATGCAGATACACACACACTACATAGCATACACTTATACATGCAGATACAAACACACACACTACATAGCATACACTTATACATGCAGATACACACACTACATAGCATACACTTATACATGCAGAAACACACACTACACAGCATGCACTTATACATGCAGATACACACACACTATATAGCATACACTAATACATGCAGATACACAAACAAACATTACATATCATACACTTATACATGCACATACACACACTACATATCTTACAATTATACATGCAGATACACACAAACTACATAGCATACACTTAAACATGCAGATACACAAACATATTGCATAGCTTACACTTATATATGCAGATACACACACTACATAGCTTACACATATATATACACACACACACACACACACTACATAGCTTACACTTATACATGCAGATACACACACACACTACATAGCTTACACTTATACATGCAGATACACACACACACTACATAGCTTTCACTTATACATGCAGATACACACACTAAACAGGATGCACTTATACAAACAGATACACACACACACACACTACATAGTGTACACTTATACGTGCAGATACACAAACTACATAGCTTACACTTATACATGCAGATACACACACTACATAGGTTACACTTATACATGCAGATACACACACACACACACTACATAGCTTTCACTTATACATGTAAATACACACACACTACATTGCTAACTTTTATATATGCAGATACACACACACTACACAGCATACACTTATACATGCAGATACACATACACACTACATAGCTTACACTTATACATAAAGAAACACACACACTACATAGTTTACACTTATACATGCAGATACACACACACACTACATGGCATACACTTATACATGCAGATACACACACACTTATACATACAGATACACACACACTACATAGCTTACACTTATACATGCAGATACACACACTACATAGCATACACTTAAAGGGCCCCCGTAAGTAAATATTTTCTATGCCTGTTACTAACTAACTACCCCAAATACACTTTTTATCAATAGCATTTCATTAACATATCTCTACCGTATATCAGAAATCTTGTCTGCAAATTTAATTGTTTTCCAAACCCACTCCGTGGTTATCCTTTGCTCTGTACCAATCCGTTTACAATACCTAGGTTTCAAAATGGCGCTTTAAACACAAAGTTATTGGTTTAAGTATATTGAACATGCAGTGCTGAAAATAGTGGGCAGGATAACGTGACATCATCAGCGAATAAAAGATATAACTTTTAGAACGTTATGAAACTTCGTTTTGGAAAAAATATAGGTCAGTAGGTTTTAATTAATGTTTATTAACTTTAATATGTTAGTTGTTTAGCTTAAAAATTATAACAGAAAGTAATCCTTTAAACATGCAGATACACACTACATCATATATGGGTATATGTAATTCATTGTATTTGGTCCTGGGGTTGGGATGCACATTAGCTGGCAGTATGAGGCTGCAACTGTTCATAACACTGGTGTTAGCACTACCTATCATATAAAACTGAAGGCATGCTAGTATTATCACCAGGGGTTAGACGTCATCACTACCAGTGGTTAGAGGTCACCATTACCTGAGGTCAGAGGGTATACAGCCTTCCTACTCCTGCTTAACCCACACACCATTCCTTTTCCACATGCAGATACACACACAAACACTACACATCATACACTAATACATGCAGATACACACACTACATAGCATATGTAATGTCCTTATATAGCAAACATTAACTCTTTATATGAATGATGCACTTGCAACTTCTAAATGTAAACTGGCACTTTATTTACTGCATGACATAGCAAGGTGCTCCTGTAGATTTGCACACAGTAATATGGATATTTACACATATATAGTCCTTTATAATGAATGGCTGCTGCACTCCTTATATAAGCAGTCCTGTACACTGTGTATGCAGCACTATAGTAAACCAGGGTAACTGATAACTGTATAACTGTTAACTGTATAACTGCAATATAACTTATAATGTGTAACTGACAGTTCTTACTCTTCCTGACTGGCTGATGCTGTATCCTCTGCAGTGATCTGTAGCTGACATTACATTTATTAGTATCAGCAATTGTCAGAGCTCAGGTCCAATCATTGTACTTTATAACTGCATCACAAACTGTCACAAGATGGCTTCTCTGAACTGTACTGATTCTAAGCACAGCCCACTTGATGACATCATCTTTGTATGGAAGCCTCAATGTGCCCTTTTGACCAAACCAGGAAGTAAGCACAACACTACATCTCCTTTCCTACTTATTTTTTTTTATTATTTTTTTAAAAAATAAAATTAACTGCACAACAACAACCGTAAGATAAATCAGTCTTCTCCAGCATCCTCTTGTATTGTGGACGTGAAAGCTGCTTCTTGTTTCTTACGTTGACGAAAGTTTCTCTGATATGTTGCATGTTGTCTCCGGCGAGTGTCTCTGAGATTAACTTCAGGAGACCAATGAACAACAGGTGTTCGTTGCCTGGGAGTACGAGCATGACTATTGAGGTCCTGGATAGAATTTCCTGACTCATCATTACAAGGTTCTTCTACGGAGGCTGGTATTTCTGAGTCATCTTCTGTAGTTGAGTCAGAGCCTGTGTTTGGATCATGCCAAACACCACCCCAGATATCAAAGTCATTGTCTGATTGCATTTTTATGTGATGGTCCTCACCAGCCTGTTCTCTCCTCTCTAGCCGTGGTCGTAGTTGGTTCACATGGCGGCGACACACACCTGATGGAGTGGTTATAACATACATCTTTGGGCCCTCAACCTGGGCAACAACACCTGGTGCCCATTTTTCCTCTGTATGGTACACCCTGTACCAAACCAAATCTCCTTCTGTATAGTTCCGTGAAGGTTTTCCCACTCTCATTTTATCTTGCATGATGCGGACTGTTTCTGCCACATCTGGTGTGATTAAATCCAGCTTTGTACGGATCTTCCTGCCAAACAATAGTTGAGCTGGGGCAACTCCCGTGGTGGGGTGTTGAGTAACCCTATATTGTTGCAAAAATTGTAAAATGTTTTTAGTATTAACCTGCTTCTCTGATTTTAGCGCTTTCAGTGCCCTTTTAAAGGTTTGGACAAATCTCTCTGCTTGCCCGTTGGTGGCTGGGTGATATGGTGCCGTCCGATGATGGTGAATTCCATTCATATGTAAAAAATTCTGGAAGTCTTGTGACCAAAACTGGGGACCATTGTCTGTGACCAGTTTTCTTGGCAACCCAAATACTGAAAACAGTCTTTCTAATGCTGATATGACTTCAGTAGTTGTAGTCCTTGTCATTGGAATTACTTCTGGCCACTTAGAGTGTGCATCAATTATGATTAAGTATGAGATTCCATCAATAGGACCGGCAAAGTCCAAATGTAGTCTCTCCCAAGGAGTAGTAGGCCAGTCCCATGGTTGTACAGCTCCTCGTGGAAGCTGTCCTTGAGCTTGAACACACCCTTTGCATGCCATAACATAGTTCTCAATGTCCTTATCAATGGCCGGCCACCAAACATGACCCCTAGCCTTCTGTTTCATTCTGACAATGCCTGGGTGTCCTTCATGAAGGAGTTTTAACGTAGCTTGCCGTAGCCCATTAGGAACCAGAACTCTCTCACCCCATAAAATACATCCATTTCTGAGTGAGTTCTTTCACTCGTAGTATGTATGCTCGCTGCACATCACAGCCAGTTCTTGGCCAGCTATCTCTCAAATACTTTGCCAGAAGTTGTAATTCAGTATCACAAGCTGTCTCCTTTGCAATTTGTTTGGCATGTACTATACCCGTAAAATACACACTTGGAAGGCTTTCTTGAACAACTGGTAAGGAATTCATTAGTGGAAGCCTGGACATGGCATCAGCATTGCCATGGAAATCATGGGCCCGGTATTTGATGCAGTAATGATATGCCCCCAAAGTTAGAGCATACCTTTGCAATCTAGCCGCTGTAGTGGTTGAAATTCCTTTCCTTGGATTAAAGATGGTCAGCAGTGGCTTATGGTCAGTTAAAAGAGTAAATTGTCTCCCATAAATATAGTTATGGAACTTCTTAACAGCACATACAATAGCCAATGCTTCCTTGTCTAATTGGGAATAGTTCTTCTCTGCCGTTGTTAGAGAACGGAAAGCAAAGGCTTCCGGTCGGTCTGTCCCATCTGGCATTGTGTGTGACAATACAGCCCCTAAACCATAAGGCGAAGCATCACATGCTATCATGAGTGGTTTCTGAAGATCATAGTGCATTAACATGCGGGAACACAGGAGTAGGTTCTTGGATTCGTGGAAGGCTTTATTGCATTCACTGCTCCACAACTAGGATCGATTTGTCTCAAGAAGCTGATGTAGTGGGTGTAACGTATGGGCTAGCTGGGGAAGAAAACGGTGGTAATAGTTAAGGAGGCCAAGGTATGATCGTAGTTGTGATGCATTCTGTGGTATAGGAGCTTCTTGCAAGGCCTTGACTTTGTCATCAGCAGTGTGTAGACCATGACAATCTATAACATGGCCACAAAATTCTACTTTGTCACGCATGAAAGCACACTTCTCCAAGTTGACCTTCAACCCGTAGGTCATTAGCCGCTGCAGTACCCTCTCTACATTGTGTCAATGTTCTTCCTCCGTCCTGCCCGTGATTAACATGTCATCTAAAAGGCATTGGACATAGGGTAGTCCATTTAACAGTTCTTCCATGGTGCGTTGCCAGATGGCTGGTGCAGGAGCAATGACAAAGACCATACGATTATATTGAAATAAACCACAGTAAGTATTGATGGTGAGTAACCTGCGGGAATCTGGATGTACTTCAAGTTGAAGGTAAGCATTTTTTAAATCAATCTTTGTGAAATGTTGTCCCCCAGCTAAGTTAGCAAAAATTTCTTCTGTTCTGGGTAATGGATACTTATCCACTGCTAACTGTTCATTCAACACCATCCTAAAGTCTCCACATAATCGGATCTGTCCATCTTTCTTTCTTACCGGTACAATAGGAGAAGCTCACTCACTACGATGCACTGGGGTTATAATCTTTAACTCTTCTAACCTCCTCAGTTCAGCATCAACTCCTGCCCTTAAAGCGAATGGCACAGTTCGTGCTTTGAAAAACTTTTTGGCCTTGCTCCAGGTTTTAACTGTAACCGTACCCTTTTGTTCTTAACTTTTCCCAGAACACTTTCAAACACCGGGGCATATTTGGTCTTAATGTTCCGATCAACTCCAATATGATGAACTTCACTGTTTTTGAGGCTCTCAGGCATGCCAAGGGCCCGTATCCAGTCCCTTCCATAAAGAGGTGGGCCACCTGATTTTAGTATATATAGTGTAAGATTGGCAGTTTTACTGTTTGTACACACAGATACAGATGCACACCCCAGTGGCGTCAAGACTTCTCTGGAGTATGTTTGTAGCTTCAAGGTAGTGGGCTGCAGCAATACTGGAATTTTCAGCTGTTTCCAATCTTTAATTGTCATAACTGAAACTGCAGCCCCAGTATCTAAGTCCATGGTCAAATCTTTTCCTTCAATATTAACATGAACGGTCAAAGGCTCAGATCCTGCTGTCATGGTGTATACAGTCAAACTCTGAACAGTCATTTCCTCTTCTGAATCTGATGTGGCTCCCTTATAAGCCATGTGGTAATTTCCCTTCTTATGAGTTTTGCTTGATACACTCTGCTGAGATCCTCTGCAAGCCTTCTTTAAGCGTCCTATTTTACCACAGCCATGACAACGAGCATTTTTAAATCTGCATTCAGAAGCTACATGATTCTGTGCTCCACATCTGTACCAGTTAATAGGCGATGCTGCTTTTGCTGAATATTTACTGGCTGGTTTAGTCTGTTGCTTCACATTAGAGAAAAATACCTGTTCTTCCTTAGTGTGAGAATGCGTCTGCAGTAAACTAGTGTCTCGTGTGGCCTGTTCCAAAACAGAAGCAATCTCTAGTGCTTTATGGAAGGTCAGGCTCTCCTCTGTCAAAAGTCGCCTTTGAATAGATTCTGTACTGATACCCATAACAAACTGATCTCTAAGGGCCATATTCAGATACTCCCCAAAAGCACAGGTGCTGGCCAATTTCTTTAAACTGATTGCAAATGTAGATACAGTCTCTTGTACCCCTTGGCGCCTGCTATAAAACTTGAACCACTCAGCAATCTCTATTGGCTGTGGTTGGAAATGTTGTGTTAAGATCTGCATTATTTCAGACAAAGACTTGGTGGCTGGCTTTTCTGGGTGTAGCAGGTCTTTTAGAATCTCATATGTTTTAGCACCAATAGTTGTCAGGCAGACAGCAACAGACTTAGTATCTCCAATGTCATTGGCAAGTAAATACTGCTGTAGTCTTTCAGTCCAGGAAACCCAGTTATCTGTGTCTGGGTCAAATTCTTTCAATGCTCCAAATACAGCCATTATAGCATGAGTTTGTGGTAGTATACTCGTCGCCAGATGTAATGTCCTTATATAGCAAACATTAACTCTTTATATGAATGATGCACTTGCAACTTCTAAATGTAAACTGGCACTTTATTTACTGCATGACATAGAAAGGTGCTCCTGTAGATTTGCACACAGTAATATGGATATTTACACATATATAGTCCTTTATAATGAATGGCTGCTGCACTCCTTAAATAAGCAGTCCTGTACACTGTGTATGCAGCACTATAGTAAACCAGGGTAACTGATAACTGTATAACTGTTAACTGTATAACTGCAATATAACTTATAATGTGTAACTGACAGTTCCTGACTGGCTGATGCTGTATCCTCTGCAGTGATCTGTAGCTGACATAACATTTATTAGTATCAGCAATTGTCAGAGCTCAGGTTCATTCATTGTACTTTATAACTGCATCACAAACTGTCACAAGATGGCTTCTCTGAACTGTACTGATTCTAAGCACAGCCCACTTGATGACATCGCCTTTGTATGGAAGCCTCAATGTGCCCTTTTGACCAAACCAGGAAGTAAGCACAACACTACAGCATACACTTAAACATGCAGATACACACACTACATAGCATACACTTATACATGCAGATACACACACATTACATAGCTTACACTTATACATGTAGATAAACACAAACTACATAACTTACACTTATACATGCAGATACAAACACACACACTATATAGCTTACACTTATACATGAAGACACACACACACACACTACATAGCTTCTTATACATGCAGATACACACACACTACATAGCTTACACTTAAACATGCAGATACACACTACATAGCATACACTTATACATGCAGATACACACACATTACATAGCTTACACTTATACATGCAGATAAACACACACTACATAATTTACACTTATACATGCAGATACACACACTACATAGCATACACTTATACATGCAGATACACACACTACATAGCATACACTTATACATGCAGATACACACACATTACATAGCTTACACTTATACATGCAGATAAACACAAACTACATAACTTACACTTATACATGCAGATACACACACACTACATAGCTTACACTTATACATGCAGACACACACACTACATAGCTTATACTTATACATGCAGATACACACATACTATATAGCATACACTTAAACATGCAGATAAAAACACACACTACATAGCATACACTTATTCATGCAGATACACACACTACATATCATATACACGTACACATGCAGATACACACACTTTAAATAGCTAACACTTATACATGCAGATACACACACTACATAGCTTACATTTATACATGCAGATACACACACTTTACATAACATACACTTATACATGCAGAAACACACACATTACATAGCTTACACTGATACATGCAGATACACACACTACATAGCATATACTTATACATGCAGATACACACACTACATAGCATACACTTATACATGCAGATACACACACTATATAGCTTACACTTAAACATGCAGACACACACACACACACACACACACACAGACTACAAAGCTTATACTTATACATGCAGATACACACACACTACATAGCTTATACTTAAACATGCAGACGCACACACACTACATAGCTTATACTTAAACATGCAGACACACACACACTACATAGCTTATACTTAAACATGCAGACACACACACACTACATAGCTTATACTTATACATGCAGATACACACACACTACATAACATAAACTTATACATGCAGATACACATACTACATAGCATACACTTATACATGCAGATACACACACATTACATAGCTTACACTTATACATGCAGATACACACACTACATAACTTACACTTATACATGCAGATACACACTACATAGCTTACACTTATACATGCAGATACACACACTACATAGCTTACACTTATACATGCAGACACACACACTACATAGCTTACACTGATACATGCAGATACACACACACTACATAGCATACACTTATACATGCAGATACACACACTACATAGCTTACACTGATACATGCAGATACACACACAAACTACATAGCTTACACTTATACATGCAGATACACACACTACATAGCATACACTTATACATGCAGATACACACACAAACTACATAGCTTACACTTATACATGCAGATACACACACTACATAGCATACACTTATGCATGCAGATACACACACTACATAGCATACACTTATGCATGCAGATACACACACTACATAGCATACACTTATGCATGCAGATACACACACTACATAGCCTACACTTATACATGCAGATGCACACACACATTACACAGTTTACACTTATACATGCAGATACACACACACTACATAACTTATACTTATACATGCAGGTACACACTACACAGCTTACACTTATACATGCAGATACACACACTACATAGCTTACACTGATACATGCAGATACACACACACTACCCAGCATACATGTATACATACAGTCACACACACACACTACATAGCTTAGACTTATACATGCAGATACACAAACTACATAGCATACACTTATAGATGCAGATACACACATTACATAGCTTACACTTATACATGCAGATCCACTCACTACATAGCATACATGTATACATACAGATACACATACACTTATACATGCAGATACACACACACTACATAGCATACACTTATACATGCAGATACACACACATGTATACATACAGATACATACACACACTACATAGCATACACTTATACATGCAGATACACACATGTATACATACAGATACATACACACACTACATAGCATACACTTATACATGCAGATACACACACACACATTACATAGCTTACACTTATACATGCAGACACACACACTACATAACATGCACTTACACATGCAGATACACTCACTACATAGCATTCATGTATATATACAGATACACATAAACTTATACATGCAGATACACACACACTACATAGCATACACTTAAACATGCAGATACACACACTACATAGCATACACTTATACATGCAGAT
Organism: Bombina bombina; assembly: GCF_027579735.1. NCBI lineage: Eukaryota > Metazoa > Chordata > Amphibia > Anura > Bombinatoridae > Bombina > Bombina bombina. The sequence continues at coordinate 595,549,467 of NC_069500.1, forward strand.
ACACACACATTACATAGCTTACACTTATACATGCAGATAAACACAAACTACATAGCTTACACTTATACATGCAGATAAACACACACACTACATAACTTACACTTATACATGCAGATATACACACTACATAGCATACACTTATACATGCAGATACACACACATTAGATAGCTTACACTTATACATGCAGATAAACACAAACTACATAACTTACACTTATACATGCAGATACACACACTACATAGCATACACTTATGCATGCAGATACACACACATTACAAAGCTTACACGTATACATGCAGATACACACACACTACATAACTTACACTTATACATGCAGATGCACACACACTACATAGCTTACACTTATACATGCAGACACACACACTACATAGCTTATACTTATACATGCAAATACACACTATATAGAATACACTTAAACATGCAGATAAACACACACAGACTACATAGCATACACTTATTCATGCAGGTACACACACTACATAGCATATACACGTACATGTGCAGATACACACACATTACATAGCTAACACTTATACATGCATATACACACACACACTACATAACTTACACTTATACATGCAAATACACACACTACATAGCTTACATTTATACATGCAGATACACACACTACATAGAATACACGTATACATGCAGAAACACACACATTACATAGCTTACACTTATACATGCAGATAAACACACACTACATAACTTACACTTATACATGCAGATACACACATACACTACATAGCTTACACTTATACATGCAGATACACACACTACATAGCTTACACTTAAACATGCAGACAGACACACACACACACTACAAAGCTTATACTTATACATGCAGATACACACACACTACATAGCTTATACTTAAACATGCAGACGCACACACACTACATAGCTTATACTTAAACATGCAAACACACACTACATAGCTTACACTTATACATGCAGATACACACACACTACATAACATACACTTACACATGCAGATACACACTACATAGCATACACTTATACATGCAGATACACACACATTACATAGCTTACACTTATACATGCAGATACACACGCTACATAACTTACACTTATACATGCAATTACACACACTACATAACTTACACTGATACATGCAGATACACACACACTACATAGCATACACTTAAACATGCAGATACACACACACTACATAGCTTATACTTAAACATGCAGATACACACACACATTACATAGCTTACACTTATACATGCAGATCCACTCACTACATAGCATACATGTATACATACAGATACACATACACTTATACATGCAGATACACACACACTACATAGCATACACTTATACATGCAGATACACACACATGTATACATACAGATACATACACACACTACATAGCATACACTTATACATGCAGATACACGCATGTATACATACAGATACATACACACACTACATAGCATACACTTATACATGCAGATACACACACACACACATTACATAGCTTACACTTATACATGCAGACACACACACTACATAACATGCACTTACACATGCAGATACACTCACTACATAGCATACATGTATATATACAGATACACATAAACTTATACATGCAGATACACACACACTACATAGCATACACTTAAACATGCAGATACACACACTACATAGCATACACTTATACATGCAGATACACACACATTACATAGCTTACACTTATACATGCAGATAAACACACACTACATAACTTACACTTATACATGCAGATATACACATTACATAGCATACACTTATACATGCACATACACACACATTAGATAGCTTACACTTATACATGCAGATAAACACAAACTACATAACTTACACTTATACATGCAGATACACACACTACATAGCATACACTTATGCATGCAGATACACACACATTACAAAGCTTACACGTATACATGCAGATACACACACACTACATAACTTACACTTATACATGCAGATACACACACACTACATAGCTTACACTTATACATGCAGACACACACACTACATAGCTTATACTTATACATGCAAATACACACTATATAGAATACACTTAAACATGCAGATAAACACACACAGACTACATAGCATACACTTATTCATGCAGGTACACACACTACATAGCATATACACGTACATGTGCAGATACACACACATTACATAGCTAACACTTATACATGCATATACACACACACACTACATAACTTACACTTATACATGCAAATACACACACTACATAGCTTACATTTATACATGCAGATACACACACTACATAGAATACACGTATACATGCAGAAACACACACATTACATAGCTTACACTTATACATGCAGATAAACACACACTACATAACTTACACTTATACATGCAGATACACACATACACTACATAGCTTACACTTATACATGCAGATACACACACTACATAGCTTACACTTAAACATGCAGACAGACACACACACACACTACAAAGCTTATACTTATACATGCAGATACACACACACTACATAGCTTATACTTAAACATGCAGACGCACACACACTACATAGCTTATACTTAAACATGCAAACACACACTACATAGCTTACACTTATACATGCAGATACACACACACTACATAACATACACTTACACATGCAGATACACACTACATAGCATACACTTATACATGCAGATACACACACATTACATAGCTTACACTTATACATGCAGATACACACGCTACATAACTTACACTTATACATGCAATTACACACACTACATAACTTACACTGATACATGCAGATACACACACACTACATAGCATACACTTAAACATGCAGATACACACACACTACATAGCTTATACTTAAACATGCAGATACACACACACATTACATAGCTTACACTTATACATGCAGATCCACTCACTACATAGCATACATGTATACATACAGATACACATACACTTATACATGCAGATACACACACACTACATAGCATACACTTATACATGCAGATACACACACATGTATACATACAGATACATACACACACTACATAGCATACACTTATACATGCAGATACACGCATGTATACATACAGATACATACACACACTACATAGCATACACTTATACATGCAGATACACACACACACACATTACATAGCTTACACTTATACATGCAGACACACACACTACATAACATGCACTTACACATGCAGATACACTCACTACATAGCATACATGTATATATACAGATACACATAAACTTATACATGCAGATACACACACACTACATAGCATACACTTAAACATGCAGATACACACACTACATAGCATACACTTATACATGCAGATACACACACATTACATAGCTTACACTTATACATGCAGATAAACACACACTACATAACTTACACTTATACATGCAGATATACACATTACATAGCATACACTTATACATGCACATACACACACATTAGATAGCTTACACTTATACATGCAGATAAACACAAACTACATAACTTACACTTATACATGCAGATACACACACTACATAGCATACACTTATGCATGCAGATACACACACATTACAAAGCTTACACGTATACATGCAGATACACACACACTACATAACTTACACTTATACATGCAGATACACACACACTACATAGCTTACACTTATACATGCAGACACACACACTACATAGCTTATACTTATACATGCAAATACACACTATATAGAATACACTTAAACATGCAGATAAACACACACAGACTACATAGCATACACTTATTCATGCAGGTACACACACTACATAGCATATACACGTACATGTGCAGATACACACACATTACATAGCTAACACTTATACATGCATATACACACACACACTACATAACTTACACTTATACATGCAAATACACACACTACATAGCTTACATTTATACATGCAGATACACACACTACATAGAATACACGTATACATGCAGAAACACACACATTACATAGCTTACACTTATACATGCAGATAAACACACACTACATAACTTACACTTATACATGCAGATACACACATACACTACATAGCTTACACTTATACATGCAGATACACACACTACATAGCTTACACTTAAACATGCAGACAGACACACACACACACTACAAAGCTTATACTTATACATGCAGATACACACACACTACATAGCTTATACTTAAACATGCAGACGCACACACACTACATAGCTTATACTTAAACATGCAAACACACACTACATAGCTTACACTTATACATGCAGATACACACACACTACATAACATACACTTACACATGCAGATACACACTACATAGCATACACTTATACATGCAGATACACACACATTACATAGCTTACACTTATACATGCAGATACACACGCTACATAACTTACACTTATACATGCAATTACACACACTACATAACTTACACTGATACATGCAGATACACACACACTACATAGCATACACTTAAACATGCAGATACACACACACTACATAGCTTATACTTAAACATGCAGATACACACACACATTACATAGCTTACACTTATACATGCAGATCCACTCACTACATAGCATACATGTATACATACAGATACACATACACTTATACATGCAGATACACACACACTACATAGCATACACTTATACATGCAGATACACACACATGTATACATACAGATACATACACACACTACATAGCATACACTTATACATGCAGATACACGCATGTATACATACAGATACATACACACACTACATAGCATACACTTATACATGCAGATACACACACACACACATTACATAGCTTACACTTATACATGCAGACACACACACTACATAACATGCACTTACACATGCAGATACACTCACTACATAGCATACATGTATATATACAGATACACATAAACTTATACATGCAGATACACACACACTACATAGCATACACTTAAACATGCAGATACACACACTACATAGCATACACTTATACATGCAGATACACACACATTACATAGCTTACACTTATACATGCAGATAAACACACACTACATAACTTACACTTATACATGCAGATATACACATTACATAGCATACACTTATACATGCACATACACACACATTAGATAGCTTACACTTATACATGCAGATAAACACAAACTACATAACTTACACTTATACATGCAGATACACACACTACATAGCATACACTTATGCATGCAGATACACACACATTACAAAGCTTACACGTATACATGCAGATACACACACACTACATAACTTACACTTATACATGCAGATACACACACACTACATAGCTTACACTTATACATGCAGACACACACACTACATAGCTTATACTTATACATGCAAATACACACTATATAGAATACACTTAAACATGCAGATAAACACACACAGACTACATAGCATACACTTATTCATGCAGATACACACACTACATAGCATATACACGTACATGTGCAGATACTCACACATTACATAGCTAACACTTATACATGCATATACACACACACACTACATAACTTACACTTATACATGCAAATACACTCACTACATAGCTTACATTTATACATGCAGATACACACACTACATAGCATACACGTATACATGCAGAAACACACACATTACATAGCTTACACTTATACATGCAGATAAACTCACACTACATAGCTTACACTTATACATGCAGATACACACACTACATAGCTTACACTTAAACATGCAGACAGACACACACACACACTACAAAGCTTATACTTATACATGCAGATACACACACACTACATAGCTTATACTTAAACATGCAGACGCACACACACTACATAGCTTATACTTAAACATGCAAACACACACTACATAGCTTACACTTATACATGCAGATACACACACACTACATAACATACACTTACACATGCAGATACACACTACATAGCATACACTTATACATGCAGATACACACACATTACATAGCTTACACTTATACATGCAGATACACACGCTACATAACTTACACTTATACATGCAGTTACACACACTACATAACTTACACTGATACATGCAGATACACACACACTACATAGCATACACTTAAACATGCAGATACACACACACTACATAGCTTATACTTAAACATGCAGACACGCGCACACTACATAGCTTATACTTATACATGCAGATACACACACACTACATAGCATACACTTATACATGCAGATACACACACATTACATAGCTTACACTTATACATGCAGATAAAAACAAACTACATAACTTACACTTATACATGCAGATACACACTACATAGCTTACACTTATACATGCAGATACACACACTACATAGCTTACACTTACACATGCAGACACACACACTACATAGCTTACACTGATACATGCAGATATACAAACACTACATAGCATACACTTAAACATGCAGACAGACACACACACACACTACATAGCTTATACTTAAACATGCAGACGCACACACACTACATAGCTTATACTTATACATGCAGATACACACACACTACATAGCATACACTTATACATGCAGATACACACACTACATAGCATACACTTATACATGCAGATACACACACATTACATAGCTTACACTTATACATGCAGATAAACACAAACTACATAACTTACACTTAAACATGCAGACACACACTACATAGCATACACTTATACATGCAGATACACACACATTACATAGCTTACACTTATACATGCAGATACACACACTACATAACTTACACTTATACATGCAGTTACACACACTACATAGCTTACACTGATACATGCAGATACACACACTACATAGCTAACACTTAAACATGCAAACAGACACACACACACACACACACTACAAAGCTTATACTTATACATGCAGATACACACACACTACATAGCTTATACTTAAACATGCAGACGCACACACACTACATAGCTTATACTTATACATGCAGATACACACACACTACATAGCATACACTTATATATGCAGATACACACACTACATAGCATACACTTATACATGCAGATACACACACACTACATAGCATACACTTATACATGCAGATACACACACATTACATAGCTTACACTTATACATGCAGATACACACTACATAACTTACACTTATACATGCAGATACACACTACATAGCTTACACTTATACAAGCAGATACACACACTACATAGCTTACACTTATACATGCAGACACACACACTACATAGCTTCCACTGATACATGCAGATACACACACACTTCATAGCATACACTTAAACATGCAGATACACACACTACATAGCATACACTTATACATGCAGATACACACACTACATATCATACACTTATACATGCAGATACACACACTACATAGCTTATACTTATACATGCAGATACACACACACTACATAGCATACACTTATACATGCAGATACACACACTACATAGCATACACTTATACATGCAGATACACACACATTACATAGCTTACACTTATACATGCAGATAAACACAAACTACATAACTTACACTTAAACATGCAGACACACACTACATAGCATACACTTATACATGCAGATACACACACATTACATAGCTTACACTTATACATGCAGATACACACACTACATAACTTACACTTATACATGCAGTTACACACACTACATAGCTTACACTGATACATGCAGATACACACACTACATAGCTAACACTTAAACATGCAGACAGACACACACACACACACTACAAAGCTTATACTTATACATGCAGATACACACACACTACATAGCTTATACTTAAACATGCAGACGCACACACACTACATAGCTTATACTTATACATGCAGATACACACACACTACATAGCATACACTTATATATGCAGATACACACACTACATAGCATACACTTATACATGCAGATACACACACTACATAGCATACACTTATACATGCAGATTCACACACATTACATAGCTTACACTTATACATGCAGATACACACTACATGACTTACACTTATACATGCAGATACACACTACATAGCTTACAATTATACATGCAGATACACACACTACATAGCTTATACTTATACATGCAGACACACACACTACAATGCTTCCACTGATACATGCAGATACACACACACTTCATAGCATACACTTAAACATGCAGATACACACACTACATAGCATACACTTATACATGCAGATACACACACTACATAGCATACACTTATACATGCAGATACACACACTACATAGCATACACTTACACATGCAGATACACACACACATTACATAGCTAACACTTATACATGCATATACACACACACACTACAAAACTTACACTTATACATGCAGATACACACACTACATAGCTTTCATTTATACATGCAGATACACACACACAAACTACATAGCTTACACATACATGCAGATACACACACACTACATAGCATATACTTATACTTGCAAATACACACACACACTACATAGCATACACTTAAACATGCAGATACACACACACTACATAGCATACACTTATGCATGCAGATACACACACTACATAGCATACACTTATGCATGCAGATACACACACTACATAGCCTACACTTATACATGCAGATACACACACACACATTACACAGTTTACACTTATACATGCAGATTCACACACACTACATAACTTATACTTATACATGCAGGTACACACTACACAGCTTACACTTATACATGCAGATACACACACTACATAGCTTACACTGATACATGCAGATACACACACACTACCCAGCATACATGTATACATACAGTCACACACACACACTACATAGCTTAGACTTATACATGCAGATACACACACTACATAGCATACACTTATACATGCAGATACACACACTACATAGCATACACTTATGCATGCAGATACACACACTACATAGCATACACTTATGCATGCAGATACACACACTACATAGCCTACACTTATACATGCAGATACACACGCATTACACAGTTTACACTTATACATGCAGATTCACACACACTACATAACTTATACTTATACATGCAGGTACACACTACACAGCTTACACTTATACATGCAGATACACACACTACATAGCTTACACTGATACATGCAGATACACACACACTACCCAGCATACATGTATACATACAGTCACACACACACACTACATAGCTTAGACGTATACATGCAGATACACACACTACATAGCATACACTTATACATGCAGATACACACACACACACACACACACATTACATAGCATACACTTATACATGCAGATATACTCACTACATAGCATACATGTATACATACAGATACACATACACTTATACATGCAGATACACACACACACTACATAGCATACACTTATACATGCAGATACACACATGTATACATACATATTAAAAAGCATACCGAGTTACTTTGATGTGGTTCTGACAACTGAAAAGCATGCAGCAGTCTTGAATAGAAGTTCCGGTTTTTGAATACAAGGAGGCACTGAAACCGTTATGGAGCTTTAACACACATCGCTTTGTTTGGAGAATTACCAGTATCCGGCATGAGAAATATGCATAGTTTGGAGTGATCAAGTGGTAATTATAAAAGCTAGTGTTGAAGCGAATACTGGAACTTCATACCGCGAATGTGGTGAGACTGTTTGCTCAGTAATCTATAACAGTTGGCCTTCCAATCAGTAACACTGGAACTGCTTCTTTGTAACATTTCTCAATTGCAGAGCGTGTGACTCACACTAAGTGCTCTGGTAAACGGACATTTGTTAATCTGTGTCTCTTTTGATTTTTGTTGCAACAGTTTATCTTTCACACATCTTTTACACATTGTTTGTTTGTTTGTAACAGTGCATAGTTTAAACATGTCACATACTTCGAACAATCATTTGTTATAACCGTAGTTTTACGGTAGTGTGTTAGATTAAGTACAAACCAGGCCTGGGTTTACTAGTTACTCCTTTTTAGTATAATTAAGGGTTTTGTGAATTGTTTTTGACATATGTAGGTTTACCAAATAAACCACTTGTTATTTACGCAATTTGAGTGCTGCCTTGTCATTCTTTTTCACAGCATGCACTTTTTAGCTGTGACTACTCTCTTATCCTTTTTGTTTACTATTGTACAGTGACTGCTAGCACCAAAATTGTTTTTTGTTTGTAAACTGGATAGAGTGCACACATTTCTATAATTCATAACATACATATACATACACACACTACATAGCATACACTTATACATGCAGACACACACACTACATAACATGCACTTATACATGCAGATACACTCACTACATAGCATACATGTATTCATACAAATACACATACACTTATACATGCAGATACACACACACTACATAGCATACACTTAAACATGCAGATACACACACTACATAGCATACACTTATACATGCAGATACACACACATTACATAGCTTACACTTATACATGCAGATAAGCACACACTACATAATTTACACTTATACATGCAGATACACACACACTACATAGCTTACACTCATACATGCAGATACACACACTACATAGCATACACTTATACATGCAGATACACACACATTACAAAGCTTACACTTATACATGCAGATAAACACAAACTACATAACTTACACTTATACATGCAGATACACACACTACATAGCATACACTTATACATGCAGATACACACACATTACAAAGCTTACACGTATACATGCAGATACACACAAACTACATAACTTACACTTATACATGCAGATACACACACACACTACATAGCTTACACTTATACATGCAGACACACACACTACAGAGCTTATACTTATACATGCAAATACAAACACACTATATAGAATACACTTAAACATGATGCAGATAAATACACACACACTACATAGCATACACTTATTCATGCAGATACACACACTACATAGCATATACACGTACAGATACACACACATTACATAGCTAACACTTATACATGCATATACACACACACACTACATAACTTACACTTATAAATGCAGATACACACACTACATAGCTTACATTTATACATGCAGATACACACACTACATAGCATACACTTATACATGCAGAAACACACACATTACATAGCTTACACTTATACATGCAGATAAACACACACTACATAACTTACACTTATACATGCAGATACACACACACACTACATAGCATACACTTATACATGCAGATACACACACTACATAGCATACACTTATACATGCAGATACACACACATTACATAGCTTACACTTATACATGCAGATACACACTACATAACTTACACTTATACATGCAGATACACACACTACATAGCTTACACTTATACATGCAGATTCACACTACATAGCTTACACTTATACATGCAGACACACACACTACATAGCTTACACTGATGCATGCAGATACACACACACACTACATAGCATACACTGATACATGCAGATACACACACACGCTACATAGCATATACTTATACATGCAGATACACACACACACTACATAGCATACACTTATACATGCAGATACACACACACATTACATAGCTTACACTTATGCATGCGGATACACACACTACATAGCATACACTTATGCATGCAGATACACACACTACATAGCATACACTTATGCATGCAGATACATACACTACATAGCATACACTTATACATGCAGATACACACACACATTACACAGTTTACACTTATACATGCAGATACACACACACACTACATAGCATACACTTATACATGCAGATACACACACACATTACATAGCTTACACTTATACATGCAGACACACACACTACATAACATGCACTTATACATGCAGATACACTCACTACATAGCATACATGTATACATACAGATACACATACACTTATACATGCAGATACACACACACTACATAGCATACACTTAAACATGCAGATACACACACTACATAGCATACCCTTATACATGCAGATACACACACATTACATAATTTACACTTATACATGCAGACACACACACACACACACATACACACACTACATAGCATACACTTATACATGCAGATACACACACATTACAAAGCTTACATGTATACATGCAGATACACACACACTACATAACTTACACATGCAGATATACACACACACACACACACACACACACACACACACACTACATAGCTTACACTTATAGATGCAGATACACACACTACATAGCATACACTTATACATGCAGATACACACACATTACAAAACATACACGTATACATGCAGATACACACACACTACATAACTTACACATGCAGATATACACACACACTAACACACACTACATAGCTTACACTTATAGATGCAGATACACACACACACATTACATAGCTTACACTTATACATGCAGATACACACACACACACACTACATAGCTTACACTTATACATGCAGATACACACACACACATTACATAGCTTACACTTATACATGCAGACACACACACTACATAACATGCACTTATACATGCAGATACACTCACTACATAGCATACATGTATACATACAGATACACATACACTTATACATGCAGATACACACACACTACATAGCATACACTTATACATGCAGATACACACACATTACATAGCTTACACTTATGCATGCAGATAAACACACACTACATAATTTACACTTATACATGCAGATACACACACACACACACACTACATAGCTTACACTTATACATGCAGATACACACACTACATAGCATACACTTATACATGCAGATACACACACATTACAAAGCTTACACGTATACATGCAGATACACACACACTACATAACTTACACATGCAGATATACACACACACACACACACACTACATAGCTTACACTTATACATGCAGACACACACACTACATAGCTTATACTTATACATGCAAATACACACACACTATATAGCATACACTTAAACATGCAGATACACACACTACATAGCATATACATGCAGATACACACACATTACATAGCTAACACTTATACATGCATATACATACACACACTACATAACTTACACTTATACATGCAGACACACACACTACATAGCATACACGTATACATGCAGATAAACACACACTACATAAGGTACACTTATACATGCAGATACACACACACAAACTACATAGCTTACACTTATACATGCAGATACACACACTACATAGCTTACATTTATACATGCAGATACACACACACAAACTACATAGCTTACACTTATACATGCAGATACACACACACTACATAGCATATACTTATACTTGCAAATACACACACACACTACATAGCATACACTTAAACAGGCAGAAACACACACACTACATAGCATACACTTATGCATGCAGATACACACACTACATAGCATACACTTATACATGCAGATACACACACACATTACATAGCTTACACTTATACATGCAGACACACACACTACATAACATACACTTATGCATGCAGATACACTCACTACATAGCATACATGTATACATACAGATACACATACACTTATACATGCAGATACACACACACTACATAGCATACACTTAAACATGCAGATACACACACTACATAGCATACACTTATACATGCAGATACACACACATTACAGAATTTACACTTATACATGCAGACACACACACACACTACATAGCTTACACTTATACATGCAGATACACACACTACATAGCATACACTTATACATGCAGATACACACACATTACAAAGCTTACACGTATACATGCAGATACACACACACTACATAACTTACACATGCAGATATACACACACACACACTACATAGCTTACACTTATACATGCAGATACACTCACTACATAGCATACATGTATACATACAGATACACATACACTTTTACATGCAGATACACACACACTACATAGCATACACTTAAACATGCAGATACACACACTACATAACATACACTTATACATGCAGATACACACACATTACATAATTTACACTTATACATGCAGACACACACACACACACTACATAGCTTACACTTATACATGCAGATACACACACTACATAGCATACACTTATACATGCAGATACACACACATTGCAAAGCTTACACGTATACATGCAGGTACACACACACTACATAACTTACACATGCAGATATACACACACACACACTACATAGCTTACACTTATAGATGCAGATACACACACTACATAGCATACACTTATACATGCAGATACACACACATTACAAAGCATACACTTATACATGCAGAAACACACACATTACATAGCTTACACTTATACATGCAGATAAACACACACTACATAACTTACACTTATACATGCAGATACACACACACACTACATAGCATACACTTATACATGCAGATACACACACTACATAGCATACACTTATACATGCAGATACACACACATTACATAGCTTACACTTATACATGCAGATACACACTACATAACTTACACTTATACATGCAGATACACACACTACATAGCTTACACTTATACATGCAGATTCACACTACATAGCTTACACTTATACATGCAGACACACACACTACATAGCTTACACTGATGCATGCAGATACACACACACACTACATAGCATACACTGATACATGCAGATACACACACACGCTACATAGCATATACTTATACATGCAGATACACACACACACTACATAGCATACACTTATACATGCAGATACACACACACATTACATAGCTTACACTTATGCATGCGGATACACACACTACATAGCATACACTTATGCATGCAGATACACACACTACATAGCATACACTTATGCATGCAGATACATACACTACATAGCATACACTTATACATGCAGATACACACACACATTACACAGTTTACACTTATACATGCAGATACACACACACACTACATAGCATACACTTATACATGCAGATACACACACACATTACATAGCTTACACTTATACATGCAGACACACACACTACATAACATGCACTTATACATGCAGATACACTCACTACATAGCATACATGTATACATACAGATACACATACACTTATACATGCAGATACACACACACTACATAGCATACACTTAAACATGCAGATACACACACTACATAGCATACCCTTATACATGCAGATACACACACATTACATAATTTACACTTATACATGCAGACACACACACACACACACATACACACACTACATAGCATACACTTATACATGCAGATACACACACATTACAAAGCTTACATGTATACATGCAGATACACACACACTACATAACTTACACATGCAGATATACACACACACACACACACACACACACACACTACATAGCTTACACTTATAGATGCAGATACACACACTACATAGCATACACTTATACATGCAGATACACACACATTACAAAACATACACGTATACATGCAGATACACACACACTACATAACTTACACATGCAGATATACACACACACTAACACACACTACATAGCTTACACTTATAGATGCAGATACACACACACACATTACATAGCTTACACTTATACATGCAGATACACACACACACACACTACATAGCTTACACTTATACATGCAGATACACACACACACATTACATAGCTTACACTTATACATGCAGACACACACACTACATAACATGCACTTATACATGCAGATACACTCACTACATAGCATACATGTATACATACAGATACACATACACTTATACATGCAGATACACACACACTACATAGCATACACTTATACATGCAGATACACACACATTACATAGCTTACACTTATGCATGCAGATAAACACACACTACATAATTTACACTTATACATGCAGATACACACACACACACACACTACATAGCTTACACTTATACATGCAGATACACACACTACATAGCATACACTTATACATGCAGATACACACACATTACAAAGCTTACACGTATACATGCAGATACACACACACTACATAACTTACACATGCAGATATACACACACACACACACACACTACATAGCTTACACTTATACATGCAGACACACACACTACATAGCTTATACTTATACATGCAAATACACACACACTATATAGCATACACTTAAACATGCAGATACACACACTACATAGCATATACATGCAGATACACACACATTACATAGCTAACACTTATACATGCATATACATACACACACTACATAACTTACACTTATACATGCAGACACACACACTACATAGCATACACGTATACATGCAGATAAACACACACTACATAAGGTACACTTATACATGCAGATACACACACACAAACTACATAGCTTACACTTATACATGCAGATACACACACTACATAGCTTACATTTATACATGCAGATACACACACACAAACTACATAGCTTACACTTATACATGCAGATACACACACACTACATAGCATATACTTATACTTGCAAATACACACACACACTACATAGCATACACTTAAACAGGCAGAAACACACACACTACATAGCATACACTTATGCATGCAGATACACACACTACATAGCATACACTTATACATGCAGATACACACACACATTACATAGCTTACACTTATACATGCAGACACACACACTACATAACATACACTTATGCATGCAGATACACTCACTACATAGCATACATGTATACATACAGATACACATACACTTATACATGCAGATACACACACACTACATAGCATACACTTAAACATGCAGATACACACACTACATAGCATACACTTATACATGCAGATACACACACATTACAGAATTTACACTTATACATGCAGACACACACACACACACACTACATAGCTTACACTTATACATGCAGATACACACACTACATAGCATACACTTATACATGCAGATACACACACATTACAAAGCTTACACGTATACATGCAGATACACACACACTACATAACTTACACATGCAGATATACACACACACACACTACATAGCTTACACTTATACATGCAGATACACTCACTACATAGCATACATGTATACATACAGATACACATACACTTTTACATGCAGATACACACACACTACATAGCATACACTTAAACATGCAGATACACACACTACATAACATACACTTATACATGCAGATACACACACATTACATAATTTACACTTATACACGCAGACACACACACACACACTACATAGCTTACACTTATACATGCAGATACACACACTACATAGCATACACTTATACATGCAGATACACACACATTGCAAAGCTTACACGTATACATGCAGGTACACACACACTACATAACTTACACATGCAGATATACACACACACACACTACATAGCTTACACTTATAGATGCAGATACACACACTACATAGCATACACTTATACATGCAGATACACACACATTACAAAGCATACACGTATACATGCAGATACACACACACTACATTACTTACACATGCAGATATACACACACACACACACTACATAGCTTACACTTATAGATGCAGATACACACACACACATTACATAGCTTACACTTATACATGCAGATACACACACACACACACTACATAGCTTACACTTATACATGCAGATACACACACACACATTACATAGCTTACACTTATACATGCAGACACACACACTACATAACATGCACTTATACATGCAGATACACTCACTACATAGCATACATGTATACATACAGATACACATACACTTATACATGCAGATACACACACACTACATAGCATACACTTATACATGCAGATACACACACATTACATAGCTTACACTTATGCATGCAGATAAACACACACTACATAATTTACACTTATACATGCAGATACACACACACACACACTACATAGCTTACACTTATACATGCAGATACACACACACACATTACATAGCTTACACTTATACATGCAGACACACACACTACATAACATGCACTTATACATGCAGATACACTCACTACATAGCATACATGTATACATACAGATACACATACACTTATACATGCAGATACACACACACTACATAGCATACACTTATACATGCAGATACACACACATTACATAGCTTACACTTATACATGCAGATACACACACTACATAGCATACACTTATACATGCAGATACACACACATTACAAAGCTTACACGTATACATGCAGATACACACACACTGCATAGCTTACACATGCAGATATACACACACACACACACTACATAGCTTACACTTATACATGCAGACACACACACACTACATAGCTTATACTTATACATGCAAATACACACACACTATATAGCATACACTTAAACATGCAGATACACACACTACATAGCATATACATGCAGATACACACACATTAAATAGCTAACACTTATACATGCATATACATACACACACTACATAACTTACACTTATACATGCAGACACACACACTACATAGCATACACGTATACATGCAGATAAACACACACTACATAACGTACACTTATACATGCAGATACACACACACAAACTACATAGCTTACACTTATACATGCAGATACACACACTACATAGCTTACATTTATACATGCAGATACACACACACAAACTACATAGCTTACACTTATACATGCAGATACACACACACTACATAGCATATACTTATACTTGCAAATACACACACACACTACATAGCATACACTTAAACATGCAGAAACACACACACTACATAGCATACACTTATACATGCAGATACACACACACATTACATAGCTTACACTTATACATGCAGACACACACACTACATAACATACACTTATACATGCAGATACACACACACACTACATAGCTTAGACTTATACATGCAGATACACACACTACATAGCATACACTTACACATGCAGATACACACACACATTACATAGCTTACACTTATACATGCAGACACACACACTACATAACATACACTTATGCATGCAGATACATACACTACATAGCCTACACTTATACATGCAGATACACACACTACATAGCATACACTTATACATGCAGATACACACACACATTACATAGCTTACACTTATACATGCAGACACACACACTACATAACATACACTTATGCATGCAGATACATACACTACATAGCCTACACTTATACATGCAGATACACACACTACATAGCATACACTTATACATGCAGATACACACACACACACACACATTACATAGCTTACACTTATACATGCAGACACACACACTACATAACATACACTTATACATGCAGATACACTCACTACATAGCATACATGTATACATACAGCTACACATACACTTATACATGCAGATACACACACATTACATAGCATACACTTATACATGCAGATACACACACATGTATACATACAGATACATACACACACTACATCATATATGAGTATCTGCAATTCATTGTATGGGGTCCTGGGGTTGGCAAGCACATTAGCTGGCAGTCTGAGGTTGCCACTGTTCATTACCCTGGTTTTAGCACTACTCATCATATTAAACTGAAGGCATGCTAGTATTATCACCAGGGGTTAGACGTCATTAATACCAGAGGTTAGAGGTCACCATTACCTGAGGTCAGAGGATACAGCCTTCTTACTCCTACTTAACCCACACACCATTCTTTTTCGACAGGGAGTCTAACAGGTATCTAACCCTTGGGGAGAAAAGCCAGCTACTTCCGAGTATGGGCCAATAGAATTTTTTTTTTTTTTAATGCATGGGAAAATGAAGGACAGATGGCAAGCTTCCCAGGACAGACCCCTAAAATCGTGATTGTCCCACAAAAATTGGGACAGTTGGGAGGTATGAGTCAGCAGGAGAGATCGCATGGTGAGATTCCACATGGTGAGAGACTGCACTGTTAAGAGACCATATGGTGAGACTTTATACCTTTAAGACTATTAGTCTGCATGGTGAACGATGAGAAGATAAAGACAGATTCCAGCCAAATTTCCTTGGCAGAGGATTCCAGTAGTGGGACACCATTTCAATACTCACGCACACATCTTCAAGGGCCACAATAAGCCCCAGCAATATAGGAACTGTTTGGAAGGAGGGTAACCATTACAGCTGCTTGAGTTAGTTTGCAGTGCCTTAAACTATATGGTCAGACAGTCTGGTACATTTATTTTTTATCATTTATTTGATTTATGTTTTCTCAGTAGCAATTGCACTGAAGAAGTTAGAGCAGTACACTGTGTGCAGAATTATTAGGCAAATTAGTATTTTGACCACATCATCCTCTTTATGCATGTTGTCTTACTCCAAGCTGTATAGGCTCGAAAGCCTACTACCAATTAAGCATATTAGGTGATGTGCATCTCTGTAATGAGGAGGGGTGTGGTCTAATGACATCAACACCCTATATCAGGTGTGCATAATTATTAGGCAACTTCCTTTCCTTTGGCAAAATGGGTCAAAAGAAGGACTTGACAGGCTCAGAAAAGTCAAAAATAGTGAGATATCTTGCAGAGGGATGCAGCACTCTTAAAATTGCAAAGCTTCTGAAGCGTGATCATTGAACAATCAAGCGTTTCATTCAAAATAGTCAACAGGGTCGCAAGAAGCGTGTGGAAAAACCAAGGCACAAAATAACTGCCCATGAACTGAGAAAAGTCAAGCGTGCAGCTGCCAAGATGCCACTTGCCACCAGTTTGGCCATATTTCAGAGCTGCAACATCACTGGAGTGCCCAAAAGCACAAGGTGTGCAATACTCAGAGACATGGCCAAGGTAAGAAAGGCTGAAAGACGACCACCACTGAACAAGACACACAGCTGAAACGTCAAGACTGGGCCAAGAAATATCTCAAGACTGATTTTTCTAAGGTTTTATGGACTGATGAAATGAGAGTGAGTCTTGATGGGCCAGATGGATGGGCCCGTGGCTGGATTGGTAAAGGGCAGAGAGCTCCAGTCCGACTCAGACGCCAGCAAGGTGGAGGTGCAGTACTGGTTTGGGCTGGTATCATCAAAGATGAGCTTGTGGGGCCTTTTCGGGTTGAGGATGGAGTCAAGCTCAACTCCCAGTCCTACTGCCAGTTTCTGGAAG
This sequence comes from Bombina bombina, assembly GCF_027579735.1. NCBI lineage: Eukaryota > Metazoa > Chordata > Amphibia > Anura > Bombinatoridae > Bombina > Bombina bombina. The sequence continues at coordinate 595,570,808 of NC_069500.1, forward strand.
ACACCTTCTTCAAGCAGTGGTACAGGAAGAAGTCTGCATCCTTCAAGAAAAACATGATTTTCATGCAGGACAATGCTCCATCACACTCGTCCAAGTACTCCACAGCGTGGCTGGCAAGAAAGGGTATAAAAGAAGAAAATCTAATGACATAGCCTCCTTGTTCACCTGATCTGAACCCCATTGAGAACCTGTGGTCCATCATCAAATGTGAGATTTACAAGGAGGGAAAACAGTACACCTCTCTGAACAGTGTCTGGGAGGCTGTGGTTGCTGCTGCACGCAATGTTGATGGTGAACAGATCAAAACACTGACAGAATCCATGGATGGCAGGCTTTTGAGTGTCCTTGCAAAGAAAGGTGGCTATATTGGTCACTGATTTGTTTTTGTTTTGTTTTTGAATGTCAGAAATGTATATTTGTGAATGTTGAGATGTTATATTGGTTTCACTGGTAAAAATAAATAATTGAAATGGGTATATATTTGTTTTTTGTTAAGTTGCCTAATAATTATGCACAGTAATAGTCACCTGCACACACAGATATCCCCCTAAAATAGCTATAACTAAAAACAAACTAAAAACTACTTCCAAAGCTATTCAGCTTTGATATTAATGATTTTTTTGGGTTCATTGAGAACATGGTTGTTGTTCAATAATAAAATTAATCCTCAAAAATACAACTTGCCTAATAATTCTGCACTCCCTGTATGTCTCAGTCTCTCTTCCATCAGCAGAGACTCAGATCTGTCTGTCAAGCTACAGTTAATTTAGTGAGGAGCCAAGATGGAACAAAAAGAGGTTATAGTTAGAGGTTATAGTCCTTCCCTAGCTCAAACCCTTTGAAACACATTAAAGGGTTGTCAAACCCAAAATTGTTCTTTCCAGATTCAGGTACAGCATACAGTTCTAATCATCTTTTCAAATGACTTCTATTTCAGGTACAAATCCCCAAATCCAGAATTTCAAAATCTAGAATCATTCTAAAATACAGACTTTTTAATTCTTTTTTTTTTTAAAAATAAAATGGTAAAAAAAAACAAATTACCATTCTCCCTGTCCAGTCCCAATCTTCTCAGATTGTTTCTTTGGTTTGTTTTAGTGTTCTAAAATAAAAATATTAGCCTTTATTTATTTAAGACAACTATTTCCTGATCTGATTACAGTGTTGTATTATCTTTCTGATAGTAATACATATACACAAGTATTAGAAATGATATAAAACTACATTTAGGTTACATGTATAAGTTATATTATGACATGTATTGTTGTTTACACTTGGCTCCATCCCCTCTCAAAGCTGTCCCATTTTACAGATGCAAATATTCTAAAATGGAAACTATTCTGATATCCACACAATCTACAGTCCCAAGCAGTTTGGATAAAGGGTTTGTTACCTATACTTAGGGTGACCACATTGCTGCTTTAAAAAGGGACACATATGAAAAATACATATGTCAGGGTTCTTATACAAAACATTTCTGAAAACAGCCCTGACATATGTATTTTTCATATGTGTCCCTTTTTAAAGCAGCAATATGGTCACCCTACCTATACTTAGCTTTCTTCATTCTCTTGGTATCCTTTGTTTAAAAGCATACATATGTAGATTTAGGAGTAGCAATGCAATCAGGAGCTAGCTGCTGATTGGTGGCTGCATAAAAAAGCCTCTTGTCATCAGCTCACCTGATGTGATAACCAAGCTCCTAGTAGTACACTGCTGCTCATTTAACAAAGGATACCAAGAGACTGCAGCAAATGTGATAAAAGGGACTTGAAACCCACATTTCATGTTTTCGAAAGAGCATGCAATTTTAAACAACTTTACAAATAAATACTATCATCTAATTTGCTTTATTCTCTTGATATCCTTTGTGGAAAAGCATATCTAAATAGGATCAATAGCTGCTGATTGGTGGCTGCATATAGATGCCTCGTGTGATTGACTCATCCATGTGCATTGCTATTTATTCAACAAAGGATATATGAAGAACCAAGTAAATTAGATAGAAGACATTACTTGGAATGCTGTTTAAAATTGTATTCTCTATCTGAATCATGAAAGAAATAGTATGGGTTTCATGTCCCTTTAAGCTAGATCTTTAAGGCCTAGATTTGGAGTTTGGCGTTAGCCGTGAAAACCAGCGTTAGAGGCTCCTAACGCTGGTTTTAGGCTACCGCCGGTATTTGGAGTCACTCAAAATAGGGTCTAACGCTCACTTTTCAGCCGCAACTTTTCCATACCGCAGATCCCCTTACGTAAATTGCGTATCCTATCTTTTCAATGGGATCTTTCTAACTCCGGTATTTAGAGTCGTGTCTGAAGTGAGCGTTAGACATCTAACGACAAAACTCCAGCCGCAGGAAAAAAGTCAGTAGTTAAGAGCTTTCTGGGCTAACACCGGTTTATAAAGCTCTTAACTACTGTGCTCTAAAGTACACTAACACCCATAAACTACCTATGTACCCCTAAACCAAGGTCCCCCCACATCGCCGCAATTCGATTAAATTTTTTTAACCCCTAATCTGCCGACCGCCACCTACGTTATACTTATGTACCCCTAATCTGCTGCCCCTAACACCGCCGACCCCTGTATTATATTTATTAACCCCTAACCTGACCCCCACAACGTCACCTCCACCTACCTACACTTATTAACCCCTAATCTGCCGACCGCAAAGCGCCGCCACCTACGTTATCCTTATGTACCCCTAATCTGCTGCCCCTAACACCGCCGACCCCTATATTATATTTATTAACCCCTAATCTGCCCCCCACAACGTCGCCTCCACCTGCCTACACTTATTAACCCCTAATCTGCCGACCGGAGCTCACCGCTATTCTAATAAATGTATTAACCCCTAAAGCTAAGTCTAACCCTAACACTAACACCCCCCTAAGTTAAATATAATTTACATCTAACGAAATTAATTAACTCTTATTAAATAAATTATTCCTATTTAAAGATAAATACTTACCTGTAAAATAAACCCTAATATAGCTACAATATAAATTATAATTATATTATAGCTATTTTAGGATTTATATTTATTTTACAGGTAACTTTGTATTTATTTTAACCAGGTACAATAGCTATTAAATAGTTAATAACTATTTAATAGCTACCTAGTTAAAATAATTACAAAATTACCTGTAAAATAAATCCTAACCTAAGTTACAATTAAACCTAACACTACACTATCAATAAATTAATTAAATAAACTACCTACAATTACCTACAATTAACCTAACACTACACTATCAATAAATTAATTAAATACAATTCCTACAAATAAATACAATTAAATAAACTAGCTAAAGTACAAAAAATAAAAAAGAACTAAGTTACAAAAAATAAAAAAATATTTACAAACATAATAAAAATATTACAACAATTTTAAACTAATTACACCTACTCTAAGCCCCCTAATAAAATAACAAAGCCCCCCAAAATAAAAAAATGCCCTACCCTATTCTAAATTACTGAAGTTCAAAGCTCTTTTACCTTACCAGCCCTGAACAGGGCCCTTTGCGGGGCATGCCCCAAAGAATTCAGCTCTTTTGCCTGTAAAAAAAAACATACAATACCCCCCCCCCAACATTACAACCCACCACCCACATACCCCTAATCTAACCCAAACCCCCCTTAAATAAACCTAACACTAAGCCCCTGAAGATCTTCCTACCTTATCTTCACCCTGCCAGGTTCACCGATCCGTCCTGAAAAGCTCCTCCGATGTCCTGATCCAAGCCCAAGCGGGGGGCTGAAGAGGTCCATGATCCGGCTGAAGTCTTCATCCAAGCGGGAGCTGAAGAGGTCCATGATCCGGATGAAGTCTTCATCCAAGCGGGAGCTGAAGAGGTCCATGATCCGGATGAAGTCTTCTATCAACGGCATCTTCAATCTTATTTCTTCCGGATCCATCTTGCAGACCTCCGACGCTGAACATCCTCTTCTCCCGACGCCTACTAGCCGAATGACGGTTCCTTTAAGGGACGTCATCCAAGATGGCGTCCCTCAAATTCCGATTGGCTGATAGGATTCTATCAGCCAATCGGAATTAAGGTAGGAATATTCTGAGAATCAGAATCAAGTTCAATCCGATTGGCTGATCCAATCAGCCAATCAGATTGAGCTTGCATTCTATTGGCTGATCGGAACAGCCAATAGAATGCAAGCTCAATCTGATTGGCTGATTGGATCAGCCAATCGGATTGAACTTGATTCTGATTGGCTGATTCCATCAGCCAATCAGAATATTCCTACCTTAATTCTGATTGACTGATAGAATCCTATCAGCCAATCGGAATTCGAGGGACTCCATCTTGGATGACGTCCCTTAAAGCAGTGATTTTTAACCTTTTTTTTGCCGTGGCACACTTTTTTACATTAAAAAATCCTGTGGCACACCACCATCCCAAAATTTTAAAGAAATCACACATTGTAGCCTAATACAGCATATATATATTCACATACACACAAACACACACATACTGTATGTATTGTGCTGTTATGCCATGCCTCCTACAAACTACCCCTGCACTGGGAGTAAAAAACAAGCAAAGTTTAAAAAATATGTCACACTGTTGTCAGTCTGCCGTGGCACACCTGAGGATCTCTCACGGCACACTAGTGTGCCACGGCACACTGGTTGAAAAACACTGCCTTAAAGGAACCGTCATTCGGCTAGTAGGCGTCGGGAGAAGAGGATGTTCCGCGTCGGAGGTCTGCAAGATGGATCCGGAAGAAAGAAGATTGAAGATGCCGTTGATAGAAGACTTCATCCGGATCATGGACCTCTTCAGCTCCCACTTGGATGAAGACTTCATCCGGATCATGGACCTCTTCAGCTCCCACTTGGATGAAGACTTCATCCGGATCATGGACCTCTTCAGCCCCCCGCTTGGGCTTGGATCAGGACATCGGAGGAGCTCTTCAGAACGGATCGGTGAACCTGGTATGGTGAAGATAAGGTAGGAAGATCTTCAGGGGCTTAGTGTTAGGTTTATTTAAGGGGGGTTTGGGTTAGATTAGGGGTATGTGGGTGTTGGGTTGTAATGTTGGTGGGGGGTATTGTATGTTTTTTTGTTACAGGCAAAAGAGCTGAATTCTTTGGGGCATGCCCCGCAAAGGGCCCTGTTCAGGGCTGGTAAGGTAAAAGAGCTTTGAACTTTAGTAATATAGAATAGGGTAGGGCATTTTTTTATTTTGGGGGGCTTTGTTATTTTATTAGGGGGCTTAGAGTAGGTGTAATTAGTTTAAAATTGTTGTAATATTTTTATTATGTTTGTAAATATTTTTTTATTTTTTGTAACTTAGTTCTTTTTTATTTTTTGTACTTTAGCTAGTTTATTTAATTGTATTTATTTGTAGGAATTGTATTTAATTAATTTATTGATAGTGTAGTGTTAGGTTAATTGTAGGTAATTGTAGGTAGTTTATTTAATTAATTTATTGATAGTGTAGTGTTAGTTTTAATTGTAACTTAGGTTAGGATTTATTTTACAGGTAATTTTGTAATTATTTTAACTATTTTAGCTATTAAATAGTTCTTAACTATTTAATAGCTATTGTACCTGGTTAAAATAAATACAAAGTTACCTGTAAAATAAATATAAATCCTAAAATAGCTATAATGTAATTATAATTTATATTGTAGCTATATTAGGATTTATTTTACAGGTAAGTATTTATCTTTAAATAGGAATAATTTATTTAATAAGAGTTAATTAATTTCGTTAGATGTAAATTATATTTAACTTAGGGGGGTGTTAGTGTTAGACTTAGCTTTAGGGGTTAATACATTTATTAGAATAGCGGTGAGCTCCAGTCGGCAGATTAGGGGTTAATAATTGAAGTTAGGTGTCGGCGATGTTAGGGAGGGCAGATTAGGGGTTAATACTATTTATTATAGGGTTAGTGAGGCGGATTAGGGGTTAATAACTTTATTATAGTAGCGCTCAGGTCCGGTTGGCAGATTAGGGGTTAATAAGTGTAGGCAGGTGGAGGCGACGTTGTGGGGGGCAGATTAGGGGTTAATAAATATAATATAGGGGTCGGCGATGTTAGGGCAGCAGATTAGGGGTACATAGGGATAATGTAAGTAGCAGCGGTTTACGGAGCAGCAGATTAGGGGTTAATAATAATATGCAGGGGTCAGCGATAGCGGGGGCGGCAGAATAGGGGTTAATAAGTGTAAGGTTAGGGGTGTTTAGACTCGGGGTACATGTTAGAGTGTTAGGTGCAGACGTAGGAAGTGTTTCCCCATAGCAAACAATGGGGCTGCGTTAGGAGCTGAACGCGGCTTTTTTGCAGGTGTTAGGTTTTTTTTCAGCTCAAACAGCCCCATTGTTTCCTATGGGAGAATCGTGCACGAGCACGTTTTTGAGGCTGGCCGCTTGCGTAAGCAACTCTGGTATCGAGAGTTGAAGCTGCGCTAAAAATGCTCTACGCTCCTTTTTTTGGAGCCTAACGCAGCCTTTATGTGGACTCTCAATACCAGAGTTACTTTTATGGTACGGCCAGAAAAAAGCCGGCGTTAGTTTTTCGGGTTGTTACCGACAAAACTCCAAATCTAGCCGTAAGTTTTTTGGTGGTTGATAATCACTTTATGTCTATTTTTTATATTGATTGTTAAAATAATAATAATATGTAAATAAAACAACTGCGTGGCTGTAAGAAACTAATCTAATACATATGCAACGTATCTAATGGATTTTTCAGACTGAAGTGGACCATGTCGAGCAATGTAGAGCACAAACAGAATAATGCAAAATAAGTTTTCACTTTTAAACAAAAGTCTTTACGTTCAGTCAACAGTTCAAGGGTTAAACAACCTCCCTTTTGTTGTTCAACAAACAAGCAAAATAAAAAAAAGTACACATACAAAGGCATATGCTTTAGAACAGAAAAACAAACACACAACTTATATAATCCTACAGGTTCTTAGGATAAAGCATTAGGCATTTTAATACAGTTTATCCAAGACAACTCTCCCAGTGTCTTGCTACTTTCCTGTCTGAGATCCAAATGAATCTCTCCTTGCTTGCAAGAGCTGCCTTATATAGCCCTCTAACTATCCTCAGCTGTTGCTAATTGGCTTCTTGTAGTCTGCCTGTTACTAATAGTAATATTTTCAGCAGAGAGCTGGCAAGCCTTACATCATTTTGGTTCTTTCAGGTAGTATTTTCCCCTGTAGAGAAATTAACCCTTTCTACGGGAATGAGTTTAAACACTCCATCACAAATGTAACAAGTAGCATTACATTAAACCAGTTTGTGCCAGTGTTACTGTTGGTGTTGTGGCAACAGCAAAATGAGAGTCATTAACCACTCTGTGCCAGGCTTGTATTTCTAGCCTCTCTGAACAACTGGTGATCTTGAAGAGGATCCGGGTGGCTGTCCAGGAGGTCCCTTTGGTCCTGGGGGTTTGGTCACAGCTATACGTGGAGGGACTTCAAGATTGTTTCCGCCAGCACCAGATTTAATGTCATGCTTAGATTTTTTACCTACTTCTCCCCCTTTTTTATCATCTGTAGGAAAAAACAAAATACCAGCAAAATGCATTAAACACAGTTGTACAGCTGATCCCAAACTAAGGTTGTCACCTGGGCCATGTAAACCAGGACAATTATGAGTTACACCTGCTGGGGAGTGTGCAGGGAGGAACATGTATTGTGTCTCTATATAGCACATTAATAGTGTTGCTGGACAGCACTTGTCATGTTCCTCCCTGCACACCCTGCAGCATGTGTAACTCATTACTGTCCAGATTAACATGGCCGAGGCGGAAACCCTACGACAGACATACATTAAGGCCTAAATAGAAATTGTCTGTGGGGGTGCAGTTTATCACTCCATGACAGGTTGTGCAAGGGATCCATGTCTAGAACAAGGAAAGAGATGTGTTCAACTGGAAATAGACTAAACTGCAATAAATGGGTACAGCTTCTTTTAACCCACTTGTGCCTTTCACAGTGGAGTACGTTCCCATAGCAGGTAATTCTGATACCAATCCCAAAATGCCAAGCAAACATTTTCATATGGATGTGGGTTTAATCTTAATTAAAAATATATTTCACATTCATTCCCTTTGCAAATAAATAAATAAAGCTATAATTAAATTGCATATCTTAAAGGAATCAGTAAAACATTCTGCTAAATGATGAAAGTTCAATACAAGACGTCTCCATAAAACATTACAATAAGGTTAATTGAAATAATAACGGCATTTTAGACAAGATAAGCATTTATATATAGTATAGTCACACAAATATTATATCCTTAAATATAAGGTGACCAGATCTCCCAGACCCAAATTCAGGACACCTCATAAATATTGAAATGTGGTTAAACCTGTATACAGGCATGTGAAAATAGTTTATCTACACTAGTATAACCTATTGCTAAGATAAAACTGTTGTTATCCTTAATTAAAAATAAGAGCAAATTATTTGAAAATTATAAATATAAGTACAGGTGGCTACTTATTCCATTGATATATACAGAACTGAATATATATCTTAAAGAATAAATCCACACCCCCATTTTAATCGTAATGCTGTTAAGGGATTTAGACATATAAAATAATGAAATATTAGAACACTGTATATAGAAGAGTATTTCTATAGGTGCATTGGATTATATTACTCATATTGTGTTGAAGATTGGCATCAAAGATGTTTTCATTTTTTTTCTTCAAGCTTTAAGAATAGATAGATCCCATTTAATAAGGTGACCATAAAAAATGTTGACCTTCCACTGCCTGCACTGATATCATGTGAGTGTGACATGATGCTTCACTAGTGTCTTGGACTACAGGGGTTAGTCTTTCTGTTTAACCCATTGGTGTTTATGTGTGTGTGTGTGTGTTTGTGTATGTATGTGACTGTGTGTGTATTTATGTGTGTATGTGTGTGTGTGTGTATGTTTGTGGAACCAGCAAATTACAGACCTTATTACTACAGCATGGGGGGAGGGGGTAAACAGTGTCATTATACAGTGCCACTATATACAGTATGGGGGGGCTGGACTATGTCACAGACTACTGTGGTCACTTTATAAAGTACTGGGGTGGGTAGGGTCAGGCCAGCCATCTCACTGGCAGATTACAGACTGTGTCACTGACTATATACAGTATTGGTGGGTTAAACAGTGTCACTATATACAGTAATAGGGGGTCAGACCATCTCACAGACTGTGGGCACAGGGTACCTCCTTTTGCAGACGTAATCTGATTCACATTTTTTTTTCTGTGTTAAATGTAAAAAAAAAGATATGTATCAAATTCACTTTTTTTTGGGGGGGGGGGCCTTCTTAGATTCTTGCACCTGGGCCCTGTGGTTTCTAGTTACGCCTCTGCTCTGATGTACTGGATAGTCCTGAATTTGCAAACTCTGACCCTCACCTTGTTCCACATCCTTACTGAAGCTCGCCTCTGGGTTCAATTTTAACTTAGCAGTGAATTTCAGTAGGGATGTGGGACAATGTGAGGGTCAGACTCTGTGAAAAGCCTGAGTGAGAGAGTTCCTCCCCCACCCCCATTCCATATGAACTGGCCCATGCTTTGCTTGCAGTGACTCTGAACTGGTGTTGGGATTTAAGTTTAGGTTTAGCAAAAGAGCTTAATCGCTGTTGCCCTTTTCAGGGACCACTAGCTCTTGTGCAACTTTTTAATTTCCTTTCAGTTTGTGATATAAAACTCATATCTGCAGGGGGAAAATACTTAGAGAACACGCCCATGGAACGTCCCTGTTCAGCCCACTAGAAGAGGTGGGGAAACTTATTTTACAATAATTTTTATTATAAGTTAAAATTTTACAGTGTTTTTGCCTTTGCAGTGCGGTTTTATTAGGATTTTTACTGTGTGCAATAGTTTTTTGCTGCGTAATTTCCATAACATATGACTTCTGCAAAACTATTTTGTCACAAGTTTAAATGTAATTTAACAATATAATTTTTTTTTATTGGATATTGAAGATATTTATTCATACTACTTTTTTTTTAAATGATTGTAATGTATGCATTGCTTACTATTCTTAGGGTAAAATCTGCCTTTAGAAAATGTTACCATGACCTTCATAGTAATAGTGAGATTTCTTAGAGAGCCTTTCAAGCTTAGATAATTGAGCCCTTAGGGAGGCCTGGTTATGGCTAATGAAATTTTGCTACCGAATCTTGCACCTCTGGCAACAATATCTTAGTTACTAAATAAATATATCAGTGACCTCTGGACATGTTACCATGGTAACAAAAACTGTCACTATATAAATGTAACCACTTCTGTGATTGTTGGTAGTGTCACCCTGGCAACACTTTTCTAGTTTATCAAAAAACATTGTATACCAACAAGAGTAATTTTTCTAAGCCACCCAATTGAGGTTTTTAAAGCCATTTAATTGATTAGAATAGATGAGAGTTAAATTTGAAACTACACTAAAAGTTAAACACATAAAAAACACTATAAGAAATAGGTGAATCATTGACTTTTTAAGAACATTCACAGAAGCAAAAGATACAGAGCCAAGAAGAAAGTAAAACAGTTATTTCAATATTGATCAGCACTGCCTTATATGTTTAATTACAGTTTTGTTTTGTTATTTGAATTCTTACAAAACAGGATACAGCACCAACCTATATCTTCCATGTGGAATTTTGGCTGGTCTATATTTCTTTAATCTATTCACTGGTGGGGAAAAAATAAATGTGTGCCTATGAGCTGAAGTGTTTTACTTTAATATATATATTATATTCAAAATACAACAACATTAGGGGGAGGCAAAAAGTGAATTTAAAATCCTCCACTACGCACAAAATATAGAGAAAGTAACTCATTGTGTAGTTCATTAACAAATCTAGACAGGCCTGAAGGCTTGTTTTCCCACAGAAAACCTCTGAATTACATTGTTTCCAATGCAGCAAAGGATTCTGGGTAAGATACGCAAATGAGGTTAACAATGACACACTTTTTTTACTTCTCATCTGCTTTTACACAGACTCCCTTTACCCCAAAGCATCGCTGTTCACACAGTTTATAAGCTTAGCTAGGGTTAGTGCAGTGATTCAGGACCATCCCAGGACAGACTGTTTTGTGGTGTTTGCCACTCATCAGCTGGGAGAAGATTTGAATCACTGCTGTGTGAAGTTCATTTCTGGGCAAAATACACAAACATTTAAAATTAGGGGGAGGCAAAAAGTGAGTTTAAAATCCTCCTTTACGCACAAAATATAGAGAAAGTCTGCTTTTACACAGACTCCCTTTACGCAAAAAGCATCTCTGTTCACACAGTTTATAAACTGGCCTGTCTAGATTTGTTAATGAACTACACAATGAGTTATGTTCTCTATATGTTGTGCGTAGTGGAGGATTTTAAACTCACTTTATGCCTCCCCCTAATTATAAATGTTGTTGTATTTTGCCCAGCAGTGATTAAAATCTTAGCTGATGAGTGGCAAACACCATGAAACAGTCTGTCCTGGGATGGTTCTGAATCACTGCACTAACCCTAGCTAAGCTAATAAGCTGTGTGAACAGCGATGCTTTGGCGTAAAGGAAGTCTGTGTAAAAGCAAAAAGTAAAAAAAAGTGTGCCATTGTGAACCTCATTTGCATATCTTACCCAGAATCCTTTGCTGCATCGGAAACAATGCAATTAAGATGTTTTCTGTAGGAAAAACAAGCCTTCTGGCCTGTCTAGATGTGCTAATGAACTGCACAATGAGTTATTTTCTCTATATTATATTCAATAAAGCTGTATAATATTGTGAATATCCACTAGAGGGTAGTATGTTAACATGCTATTTATACATTGATCTTGATTATTGGGATCAAAATTGACATGATTAAAGGGACATTAAATACTAAGAACTAGATTACCAGTGAGGTGCAAACGGTTTTGTGCAAGCGATATTGTGTTTTAACTACCCATTTTAATTGCACTAATATTACAAGTTGAGCGAACTCGATTTACACTTTAATCCTTACTGCGATCATAGAGCTGTGGTTAACTGTTTTCCGAAAATAAAAAGTTGCACATAACACTCCAAAATACATTACAAAGTACAGTTACACTCATAATAACAAATTCTAATAACAATTATTTTTAAACAAATTGCATTAGTTATAAGGGCTTAAAGATATGAGATCTTGGGTGTTAGAAAAAAAAGGCAGGCAAAGGGCTTTAACATTGACATACACACATATACATTGCTAAAGTAGGATATATATATATATATATATATATATATATATATATTTATATGTGTTTATTTGTATATACAGACATTTATACACATATAAAAACATTAATATATATGTATACATATTTTTCATATTTAATGTTTCATGTCTTGTATGCACATATTACAGTATGCGATCATGTTTGCGCATATTACAGTATGTGATTGTGTTTGCACATATTACAGTATGCAATCATGATTGCGCATATTACAGTATGTGATCGTGTTTGCACATATTGCAGTATGCAATCATGTTTACGCATAGTACAGTATGCAATCAGGTATGCACATGTTACAAACAAACATGTTAAAGAACATTGTAATATGAAAAATTCATAATTACATGTCGGGTTTACGCTAATGAGTATGATAATAATAATAATAATGAATATGTGATGGTGTTTGCACGAGAGATTGGATGTTAAATTATTTTTCTCCATTAACTTTGATGGGGGAATACGTGAATGCGCACGCCAAATTGTAAGTTTAGATTTTTTAGCGCGAAAAAGCTTAACTCTAGCAGAGTTTTCACCATTGCGGAAAAAAAATACTGCACCACTTGTAATCTAGCCCTAAATAAATGCTAGATAGTGCATTCAAAGAAAAGATTAATCTGAGAATAACATGTAGATTTATTTTTTAAAGTTTCATTAGTTGTTTACATTTTGACAAAATAAGTGTAAACTTTAAGGGTAAGATTACAAGGGAAGCACTTAATTATCACGCTCCCGCAAACAGGCAAATTAGACCGTTTGTGGGCGTGCGATAATTAATCAGCCATTAAAAGTGGCTGGATATTGCTACCGCAAGTTCCCGGTAGCAATTAGCGCTTATAAAATTAACCAGAGATCAGATTGCGGGGTTATTTCTATAAATGTGCCCCAAATGTCCCTAAAATACAGCCTAGAGTATTTTATTAAAAAGATAAAGATAGTAGCATCTTTATTTTTTAATAAAATTAATGCACCAGGAACAGATTGAAGTGTGCTGCGCTTTCACAAGAATAAATGCGGCTCCGAAATGAGCTGAACAGCACGAGCGGCCGACCTTCTGCTGCATTTAGATGCTAGAGAAGTATCCGAATGCACACATCTAATTTTAATATAACAATGTTGGGGCTCATTTCCATTGAGCCGTAATTAGGTCTGCGTGTCCTCGCAAAATCATAAATATGCTGTCAGAAGTAATTTTGTTCATCGACTGCTTCCAATGGCGCATTATACCTCAATTTTAAAACATTTTCGTGTCCCATAGAAAGTATTAGAAGCCATTAATCTATAAATTATACCTGGTTTCCAATGACCAGGGCCGTTTCTAGAGAAACTGGCTCCCAGGGCAAAATAACAAAATGCGCCCCCGTTAGCCCCTTCCTGGACCTTCCAGGTCTTGCTGTCATTTAATAAAATGAGTCACCCATCTGTCCGCAAACACCCATAAAAATTCACATGTGCACAACAACACCACAACCACCACACAAAAGCAATATACACACAGGCACCCCTAGATATCCACATGCACAATCAAGCACACAGACGTCTACATACACACACACACAGGCACCCCTAGATATCCACATGCACAAACAAGCACACAGACTTCTACATACACACACACACACACACACACAGGCACCCCTAGATATCCACATGCACAATCAAGCACACAGAATTCTACATACACACACACACACACACACACAGGCACCCCTAGATAGCCACATGCACAAACAAGCACACAGACTTCTACACACACACACACAGGCAGCCCTAGATATCCACATACACAATCAAGCACACAGACTTCTACATACACACACACACAGGCACCCCTAGATATCCAAATGCACAATCAAGCACACAGACTTCTATATACATACACACACACACACACACACAGGCAGCCCTAGATATCACATGCACAATCAGGCACACAGACTTCTACATACATATACACACACAAAGGGCCCCTAATACCATTTATGCTAGCTTAATGCTTCAATGCACCTGCCAAGATGCAAAGCCCTCTGCCACTCCCACACACTTACATACATTTGTGTATTTGATATTAAAAACAATCATAACTGAATTCTTTTTAAAATAATAGCTGAATTAAAATACAAAAAAGTAGAAAATTATTGAACAGCAAGCTTATGGGAACACTGTATATGTACACCTTAAAAACATCTCTACAATTAGACATTTCCTTACACAAGACACAAATAAGATTTAAATCCACTATCTCATCCTCTCCCGCCTCGATTACTGCAACTCTGTCCTCTCTGGTCTCCCCAGCTGCCGCCTAACTCTTTTACAATCCATAATGAATGCCTCTGCCAGGCTCATCTTCCTTACTCGTCGCTCTTCATCTGCTGCACCTCTCTGCCAATCCCTTTACTGGCTTCCTCTTGCCTCTAGGATCAAACACAAAATTCTCACTCTGACATACAAAGCCCTCAACTGCACTGCTCCCCCTATATCTCAGACCTTGTCTCCAGATACTCTCCCTCCTGTCCCCTTCGCTCTGCTCATGACCTCCTACTCTCCTCCTCTCTTGTTACCTCCTCACACTCCCATTTACAGGACTTCTCCAGACTGACTCCTATCTTGTGGAACTCTCTGCCTTGCTCCACAAGACTCTCCCCAAGTTTTGAAAGCTTCAAGCGCTCATGCATACAACCTACACTAACCTTTCTTTATACCAGTGCCTCTCCTCCATTGCTATCCCCTGAACCCCCTTAGTATGTATGCCTAAGAGACCAGCTGTTTGTAGATCACCTTATTAAGAGGTGACTACAACAGTGCGACTCTTGGCAGGGCCCTCTACCCATTTGATCCCTATAATTGTTTTGTTGTACTCTGCCT
This sequence comes from Bombina bombina, assembly GCF_027579735.1. Taxonomy (NCBI): domain Eukaryota; kingdom Metazoa; phylum Chordata; class Amphibia; order Anura; family Bombinatoridae; genus Bombina; species Bombina bombina. Next base: position 595,585,902 of record NC_069500.1, read on the forward strand.
TTGTTTATAGCGCTGCAGAATCTGTTGGCGCTCTACAAATAACCGATAATAATAATAATATATATATTCCCATTAGCATGGTGTTCAATCTTTTATTTATTTTTTATGTGTATCTCACACATATACAGGCACTCATAATCACAATACACACACAAAATACACACAAATACACACACGCAGATAAAGACACATGCATTGCACACACAACATACACATATATAACACAGATACAGACACCCATAAATACAAATATATACACACAAAATATACATTCATACACAGATACAGACAGACATTAACGCAAATATATACATTTGCATGCAGACACACAAAACATACATACATACAGGCAAAAGCACAGGCAAAATAAGTATACATATCCACAGACACCCATAAACAGAAATATATACACTCCTACAAACATAAACAAAATACACACAGACACCCATAGACAAATATACAAATGTACAAACACACACAAAATACACAGACACCCATAAGCATAAATCCATACACTCGTGCACAAACACAGACACCCATCAACATGCATACATACACTAGCACACAATCACAAATACACAGATACAGAAATTGGAAAAGAAACATACACATATCTATCTATCTATCTATCTATCTATCTATCTATCTATCTATCTATCTATCTATCTATCTATCTATTGGGTACTTGTAAAGCGCAAACTAATCACCCGTGAGGGTCTCAAGTCGCTGTGGGAGGGGGGAGAGGGGGGCTAAGGGAAGATGATTCAGTCGAAGAGCCAGGTCTTGAGGTCCTTCCTGAAGTTTGTAAGGGAGGTGGAGTGTCTGAGGTGCAACGGGAGGGAGTTCCATGACCTTGCTGTCATATAGGAGAAGGATTTTCCTCCAGCTGTTTTTTTCTTGATGGGAGGGATGACTGCGAGTGCTTGGTCGGCAGAGCGGAGTTGTCTGGAGGGGGTATAGAAATTGACACGGTGGTTGATGTATTCAGGACCAATATTGTGGAGGCCTTGAATTCATGGGTTAGGAGCTTGAAGGTGATTCTCTTGTTGACGGGGAGCCAGTGTAGGTTCCTTAGGTGTTCGGTGATGTGGTTTTGGCGAGGGATGTCGAGGATGAGTCTGGCCGAGGTGTTCTGGATGCATTGGAGTCGTTTCTGGAGTTTGATGGTGGACCCGGCATAGAGTGCATTGCCGTAGTCCAGTCGACTACTGATGAGGGCGTGGGTGACAGATTTTCTATTTTCGGTGGGGAGCCACTTGAAGATTTTTCGCAGTAGGTGGAGTATGTGAAAACAAGTCGAAGAGACAGCGTTGACTTGGTGGTCCATGGAAAGTGATGAGTCGAGGATGATGCCTAGATTTCGTGCGTGGTGTGTTGGAGTTGGAGGGTGTCCGAGGGCTGTGGGCCACCAGGAGTCATCCCAAGCAGATTTGGTGGGTCCGAGGAGGAGGATTTCGGTCTTGTCAGTGTTGAGTTTGAGACGGTTGCTGTTCATCCAGGTGGCGATAGCTGTTAGTTCTTCGTGGACGTTTTTCTTGGTGGTGGCGGGGTCTTGGGTGAGTGAGATGATTAACTGGGTGTCGTCAGCGTAGGAGATGATGTTGAGGTTGTGTTGTCGGATGATGACGGCGAGGGGGGCCATATAGATGTTGAAGAGGGTGGGGCTAAGAGAAGAGCCTTGGGGTATGCCGCCGCAGCTGATTGCTGTGGGATTGGAGGAGAAGGGTGGGAGTCTGACTTTCTGGGTTCTGCCACTTAGGAAGGAGGTGATCCATTCCAGGGCCTTATTGCGGATGCCGGCATCGTGTAGGTGCGTGAGGAGGGTGCTGTGGTCTACAGTGTTGAATGCGGCTGAGAGGTCTAGAAGGATGAGGGCGGCAGTCTCTCCTTGGTGGAGCAGGGCACGGATGTCATCTGTGGCGGTGAGAAGGGCGGTCTCGGTGCTTTGATTGCTCCTGAAACCGGATTGGGAGGGGTTGGTCTCGATGTGGTCAACAAGTTGTGCGTTGATGGCCTTCTCGATTACTTTGGCTGGAAAGGGGAGTAGAGAGATGGGACAGTAGTTTTTAGGATCTATGGGGTCAGCTGTGGGTTTTTTCAGCAGGGGTTTCAGCTCTGCATGCTTCCAGTCATCTGGGAAGGTACCAGTTTTGATGGAGCAGTTTATGGTGAGGCAGAGTTCGTGGGCGAGGTTAAAACCCGCTTTGTTGAATATTTGGTGCGGGCATGGGTCGGAGGGTGCTCCGAAGTGGATAGATTTCATGATTCTGAGTGTGTCCTCCATGGTGAGGGGGATCCAGGTAATCCGTAGACAGTGGCGGGTGGTGGGTTTGGGTGAGGTGGGTTTAGGTGAGGTGGGGGTGGGTGGGTCGACAGTGAGTGGTGAGTTCTGTAGTTCGAGGCTGTCGTAGATGTTGCGGTGGAAGTAAGTAGCGATGTTGTCGCAGAGGTCTTGGGAGGGTGGGATGTCGTTAGTGTCACTGTTGGGTTTGGAGAATTCCTTGATGACTGTGAACAGCTCCTTTCTGTTGTGGGTTTTGGTGTGGATTCTGTCTAGGATAGCGGTTTTCTTTGTGGTTTTTTAAAGATTTTTTTTTTTTTTAAAGATTTTTATTGAGGCTAATTTCAAGGCATACAAAACAATGTAATACTGACAGTGTTGAGAGAATATACAATTTAGGGGTTGACATCATGGTTAGGGAATAAAAGAAAACAAGACAGGATAAGTGCAAGAATTTCCAGTATCCTATGGCAGATAAATAAACCTGAATGAGAAACAACACTTAGACAGTTTGCTTACAATATTATGTACCTCCTATGATCATCATGGGGTCACTTATGGACCTCCTATAGATGTTTTGGTATAGCAAAAGGCACTCTAAAACAAGAGACCCCTTGTGGATCTCAACTAGTTAGCCTCATTTTTTGAATTTTTATTAGAATAAATCTTTAGAGGGAGTATATGAGCACTGAAGCCCGCTTATGATTTCTTGGATATATAGAGGACTGAAAGTATTTAGAGAATATATTCTAAACAATGATGGTGGTTGTCATTTAAAAACAAATGCAGATTTAAATAATAGAACAATATGGCAAAACAGGGTTATAAACAGTGGTGGTTAACTTAACTGTACATGGGGATATTACTTTTTGCGGCTCATTGGATCTAATAATGAGAGTACTGAGTTTGCAGAGGGGTGCGTCTACGAGGATATTATACACATAAAAAACAGAGACTAAGTACTTTAGCATTCATGTAGCTTTCATGCGTTTGAACTCATGCTAAACTAGACCTGTGTAAACCTAGAGAATGCTTTAAGATTAGTGAGCATAATGTAATATATTGGGCAATGATGGGAGAGTAAACAATAATACGCTAATACTTGCCCTACCGGAGATATATACACTTTAAACAGGCTGTCACACAGTCTATGAATACAGACTAGGGTTGTACCGGGGAACGTCTTTTGGAACATAAGAGTCCCTTGAAGCGGAGTTCACATTTACCCCACACCAGATCTTATTGGGGGACAGTAGCTCCCTGATATGTAAGGCTGATCACCTAATTTCCTGGGGAGTAGCAGCCAGTCCACCCAGCAGGAGACCTTGGGAAACAGCAGTGTCACTGGAGTGTATTCTAGATGCGGCTGTATCGCTTCATGTGTTTGGGTTATATTTTGATCCGGAGGGCCTCTCTGTGCATAGATCTGGATTGAGCCCTGTGATATGCTGCGGAGCAAGGGGAGCTTCAAAGCTGCTCCTGTACAGAATGATTGCGGGAGGTAAGGTCGCAGCGAACATGGTCTGTTAGCTATAGGATCTAGATGAGCAGGTACACATGCCTCAATTCCTGACAGGGTAGAGAGGATCATTGGTAGCTGCACTTTCTTAGAGGGAAGTCCAAATCCTCCATCTGCTGGTTCACTGGTCCGGTTCTCCCACCCCTGATGCGAGCGGTTATTGCTTTTGGTTTGCCGCTTCTCATCATCTAGCTCAGTAGCTCCCACTTCAGGGGGAGAGATCATATCGGGCTGAGTTGTAATGGTGCTAGGCTCGGGTCCCTCGTAAGCTTTACTTATCAGGCGGCTGGGGTTGACTGCTCTGGAGTATCAGCTGTCTCCAAGTACTGGATCTCCCCTCCAGCAGTCTCTAGAGAGGGAGCTTCTTTTTCCGCTATTAGGTAAACCCCTCTATCCATCTCGGCTCCTTTTAGACCAGAGCCCAACGATTCAATCTTCTGCAAGGTGGTTGGCAACAATCCATCGGGTGTATGCAGGGTAGGATAGATAATCTCGATCATTCTCTCCTCCATTCTCTGGGCATGCTCCTGCAATATTGCCTGCAATTGCGTGATAAAGTAGGTGTCCTCCATTTTCAGAGGATGGTTTTGCATGTAGGAGCTAGCGTGGATGTATTTTATGATTAATCTCACTTTGTTGCAAATATTCGGTCCTCTTAGTAATAGGGGTAGTGCTAGCTTCAGAGAAAGGACTACGCACACTGGGCACAGCTAGTTGTGGGGACGGTGTTGAGGCTTCTGGCATAGGGGAAGGCCTCAAGTAAAATAGCCCGGTACTGAGGGCAATTAAGCCGCGTCTAGATCCAAAACCCTATACCTCAGATCAGGTCGCCAACAGCTAAGCTTCTCAACTATTTTGAATAGGATAAATCCAGTTCAACTTCACATAAAATATTAGTTTTAGAGAAAACTTAAGGAGCTGAAGCTCAGTGCGACCAGTAAGATGGCAGCCGCCCGGAAGTCCCCTTCTTTGTGGTTTTTATGAGGTGGTGATGGGTGGTGACGGCTTCTTTGTAGGCGGATTTGTCCGAGGGGGACTTGCTGGATCTACATGTTCTCTCTAATCATCTGCAGTGGTGTTTGGAGTCCTGGAGGGTGGGGGTGAACCAGCTGGCCTTGTTGGTGGGCTGGCAGCTGGACGGTTTCTTGAGGGGGGCGAGGGTATTTGCGCAGTCTGTGATCCAGCGATGTAGGTGGCGGGCGGAGGAGTTGGCGTCAGTGGAGGTCACTGGGGGGGGACTTGATCAGGGTGGAGTGCAGTTGTTCTTGTACATACTTATGTACAAAGGCACACAAATACACAGAAAGCAAATTACTGAGGATTTCTGTTTTTTTTATTTTTTTATTTTTGTTTTGCTTTTTTAAACTAAACTAAAGAATGTTTTTCCATTCTTTCTTTCCCTTAAGTTTATTAAATTATGTTTACATATATTATTCTTATGAGTGTTGGGATGTGATTACAACATTTTAGTAAATTGATTTTTACTAATTTCACTGCAGACAGTAATGCCCTTTGGCAGTGAAATGGTTAAAAAGTTTGAATAAAAAACGGGAGGGTGATCTGGATAGTATTGCCCTGCATTTATTTCCAACATTTTTAAATAATCAGAAGCGGTAATATAAGTATAAGAAGCAGTAATATAAACATGATGTAGAAGCTGTAGCAGCAGGGAAATGTAACTCCAACCTTACACACATGGAAGGGACACTGAACCCATTTTTTTTATTTTGTGATTCAGATAGAGCATGCAATTTTAAGCAACTTTCTAATTTACGGCTATTATCAAATTTTCTTCGTTCTTCGTATCTTTATGTGAAAAAGAAGGCATCTAAGCTAAGGAGCCAGACAATTTTGGTTCAGTACCCTGGGCAGCACTTGTTTATTGGTGGGTGAATTTATCCAACAATTAGCAAGATAACCCAGGTTGTTCACCAAGAATGGGCTGGCATCTAAAATTCATTCTTGCTTTTCAAATAAAGATACCAAGAGAATGAAGAAAATGTGATCATAGGAGTAAATTAGAAAGTTGCTTAAAATTGCATGCTCTATCTGAATCACGAAAGAAAAAAATTGGGTTCAGTGTCCCTTTAAGTTCTTTCTTGTTTGCTCTGCCGTTCAGCAGCACTGAGGATAATGACAGTCTGCTTGACTGCTGATCTACTGAAGAGATTTTCCCTCTGTGCTCAGTGGGGAAACAGATCAATGACCTATGAGGGGAAATCTCCTCAGTAGATCAGCATTCAAGCAGACTGTGTAACGGAAATAATGTTAAAGCATCATAGCCTAAGGCGATCACTCTGCTGCCTGTGCCTACTCCTGCCCTACAGTTCACCCTTGTTTACAGCCACACAATATTTTACTTACTAGCCCTGCTGTCTGCTTCCCGCTTCAAACTCTCTTCCTAGATGTGCAATAGCTCCTGAGATGTGTCTGAGTAGAACAAATGCCACTCCTCCAGTCCTCCTCCCTCCAAACTAATTGGCTTAGTTGAGGTGGGAGGGGCTAATGCATTTACTCAGTATGGTCCATGAGCTGGCTCCTTCTTCTTCCCGACGGCCAGAGGGGTGCAGGCTGAGGCTACAAGTGGTTAGAGATGCTAAAAAACTGAAAAAACAGGGCGCACAGAAGTGTCCTCTATAAGCTCCCAACCAAAATGAACCCTTCCCTAGGTTTAATTAAAGAAAATGCATAGAAAATAAAAAATATGGTAAGAAGCGCTCAAAAGAGCAATAGAGAACTGGAGGAATAAATTAAAAGTACTATTTATTACTCAATATGATACAGAATAGTCAAAGAAATCTATGGTTGAATCAAATACGTACACACACACACATATATATATATATATATATATATATATATATATATATATATATATATATATATATATATATATATATATATATATTTTAAAAACACCAGATAGAAGCAGATATATAAAAGGGACATCTCCCTGCTTAAAAATGAGTTTACTGATGCATAAAAATGGAAAACAAATAATGAATTAACTGAAATCTAATATATTTCATATGCAAAAAATTAAAGTGCTGGAATCTAAAGTGCAGATATCTAAAGTGCATAAGATATGGCAAACCTATAATATACGTTTTCCAAGATAAAATCAATAGCAAAAAAATGGCATCTAAATATAGCTCCAATATAATTTGCCGTAATGGTGTAGCCAAATTAAGTGATAATCTACAACCCCCAACTAAGATAGGGTATTTAAAGTACAACATGCATGCAAAGTAAATACAAAATAAATGCAAAGTAAATATTAGTTAAAAGTCTCTAAAAACAAATCAATGTATCAGCGCCAAGTGTGCGACTGTTGTCGAGTACTTCAAAGAGTATAACCACAGTTCACATAGGGGTAGAGCAGACTGACCTCAGAGTAAAAAGTATCTTGCATAGTCTGACATATACAAAAGTGTAACAAGCTCTCCTACCTGTATCGGTAGAGAATTCAGGAGGACCCTTAGTCCCACCTACGGCTTCAACTAGGTGTCCCTCTGTCACCCGTACCTGCTCTTCTGTTATCTAATAGTCTCAGAAAGTGAATTCCTTGGATAATCGGATCTTACTCATGGACCCTTGGCCACAAATGCGGTTTGCCACGGTGTCCTTACTCCGATCACTATTTCCAGTCTTTCGTTGGCAGGGGCGGTGCTATGACCATATCTCTCCACTATTAGTCAGGTGAAAATCCTGTTGCACGCTGAAAGTGTGATAGAAGCACTAAAGAAGTGGAAATTCTGAACGGCCGTTCAAAGTCTTTCGATTTCCTCAAACCTCCGTCTGTATATCCAGACTCCTTAGGTAGATAGAAAAAGTGCAAGTGCTATATCAAAGCTGTAGTAGTTGACACGGTTCGCCCCTGTAGCAGGGCTTTATCAAAACATACTCTGGGTCATCTGTCTGTGGTTTTTAAATACCACTCCCTTGTCATCCATTGGTATTGTCATCTCGTAATTAAAGGTGGAATACTCTTTTAAGGTGAATCTTTCTTTTTCATATTGCATCTGCTAACAATATCGTATATCATAAAAAGAATACAAAGATTCTCAAACAATTAGTTTCTGTTACATATTAGACACATACATCTGGTTTGATACACAGAAGGTATATAGTCGATCCAAACCTCAGCCAATGGAAAAATAACATTCCAAAAGGACAATGTTTGAGAATCAAACGTAACTGCTCTAGACCTGCAGACTATGAGAAACAGATACAGATAATTGAAAATATTTTTTTAGAAAGAGGATATGACCCCGAAACTATTGAAAGAGCTAAAGAACAGGTAAACAAAAAAGATAGAAATTATCTACTCACATATACTAGACATATGAAAAGCATACTGTCTCCAAGTTAGTTTAAGAAAGGTAAACCCCCCAGAAATTAAAGTGATCTACAGAGGAATTCACTGTATGTTTTTTCCCCTGTTTTGGATGTAGATCTTGTAAATTTAGCTCAAAATGCAAAGAAATAAAGTCCAGACAAAATGGTTATGTACATAATATAAAAGAGACAATAAGATGTCAGGATAAGGGTGTAGTCTACATTATTGAATGACCCTGTCACAAGCAGTATACTGGGGAGACCACTAGGACCCTGAGGGAAAGGATACAAGAGCACCTACATTGAATTGAGAAGGGGAAGTTGTACACCCATTTGTATAATCATTTTCGTGAAGTTCATAAAAATAGCCTAAAAGCATTCATATTTTGGGGAATCTTGAAAGTTAGTGCAGACTGGAGAGGGGGAAATTTTGAACAAAAAATGTTGTGAAAGGAAGCAGAGCTCATTTGTAATATGCAGACCTTGTATCCTTCTGGCCTTAATTCTGAACTAGACTTATCCCCTTTTCTTGTCAAATAAATCTTTAGAATAATCGTACTGTAAAATGTTTCTCTTCTGGTTAACTATATTTATCCCTAATTTGTATATTATAGCATTTTTATTAATTTACAAAATTAATGTTTTCATTTGATTCCTATGTTGTAATAATACCCATTCAATGCTTGCCACATCTAACTAATTACTTTAGATATTATTGTGGTTTTCTAATTTTTAAACTGTTTTCATTTTTGTAAAGATTGACTATATACCTTCTGTGTATCAAATCAGATTTATGTTTCTAATATGTAACAGAAACTAATTGTTTGTGTCTGGGTTCTACCTTATGTGTGTGTACCTTTAAAGGGACATGAAACCCACAAATTTTCTTTCATGATTTAGAGAGAACACACAAATTTAAACAACTTTCCAATGTACTTCTTTTATCGAATTTGCTTAGTTCCCTTTGTATACTTTGTTTAAAAGCATATCTAGATAGGCTCAGAAGCTGGAAGCTAGCTACTGATTGGTGGCTGCACATATATGCCTCTTGTGATTGGCTTACCAATGTGTTCAGCTAGTTCCCAGTAATGCATTGCTGCTTCTTCAAGAAAGGATTCTAAGATAATGAAGCAAAATTGATAATAGAAGTACATTGAAAAGTTGTTTACATATGCATGAATCATTAAAGACAATGTTTGGGTTTAATGTCCCTTTAACTCCTAGCTCTATGACTCATCCTGCCCTGCCCACAAAACCTTTAAGTGCACCTGTCTCCCAACCAACGGTGTTTAGTATTTTTGTTGTAGTTGTGTTTCTCTGCTGCTCCTACTGAGCTCCTATTGTAAGTCAGATTTCTAACTTATAGTTAACGTTACTTCCAGCAAGTATTAATGATACATTCAGTATCTCCAACTGTCTGCAAACAACCTGATTGGAATCATATCGCTACTGTTTGACTCAGTCTCACTAATCACTTCTTAGCTACTACCTGCTTATTTCAAATAACGGCTCAGCCGCATCACCTTCCCAGCTTCTAGCATTAACCTTCTACCAACAAAGTCTCCAACTGAGCGGTCTTACTACGAACTTACCTCTCTGCTGTGCAAGGAATCTCACTGCCGCCAAACAACCGCTCCGGCTTGCGGAGTAAAACTCCGCCCTTTTCTGCCTTTGCATTCGGGACTGACTGTTTCACTACTACGCTGCATCGGCTGATTGCGGTAAGGTATTACAAGCAGCTGCTGGCTAATATTTTCTCTGTGAGAACTGGACTGCCTAATAACATCTTGTACAATTATAAGTCCTGTCTGGGAACCCTCTCTATATTATCTGGGTATTACATATGTACACTTACTCCCAAGTAATCTGTTTCAATATTGTGCTGTACCTGTTTCTCTACCTTCAATTCCAGCATCACCTCTGTATAAAATCTGGAATCAGGTTTGGTTGAGACCAAATCACAATTACCTCAGAGATACCTAATCTCAAGGTCGTACACCACTATTAAAATCTCTCCTCTTCCTGGATATTGATATCACTCACCAACCATAGTGTTATCATACAGGGGGGGGTGATACATTTATTCCAACTATCATAAGATATCTGCAGTTGTGTTCCTACAATTCAAGAGAACTAAACATAACGTTTAGAATCTTTGTTTTCTTTTTATGATATACGATGTTGTTAGCAGATGCAATATGAAAAAGAAAGATCCACCTTAAAAAATAATCCACCTTTAATTACGAGATGACAAGAACCAATGGATGACAAGGGAGGGGTATTTAAAAACCACAGACAGATGACCCAGAGTATGTTTTGATAAAGCCCTGCTACAGGGGCAAAACGCGTCAACTATTACAGCATTGATTTAGCATTTGCACTTTTTCTATCAACCTAAGGAGTTTGGATACACAGACAGAGGTTTCAGGAAATTGAAAGACTTTGAACAGCCGTTCAGAATTTCCACTGCTTAAGTGCTTCTATTAAGCTTTCAGTGTGCAACAGGATTTTCACCTGACTAATAGAGGAGAGATACGTCATAGCACCACCCCTGCCAACAGAAGACTGGAAATAGTGATCGGAGTAAGGACGCCATTGTAAGCCGCGAATGTGGCCAAGGGTCCATGAGTAAGATCAGATTATCCAAGGTATTCACTTTCTGAGACCACACTATTGGCTAACAGAAGAGCAGGTACGGGTGACAGAGGGACACCTAGTTGAAGCCGTAGGTGTGACTCCTGAATTCTCTACCGATACAAGTAAAAAGAGCTTGTTACACTTTTGTATATGTCAGATTATGCAAGATACTTTTTACTCTGAGGTCAGTCTGCTCTACCCCTATGTGAACTGTTGTTATACTCTTTGAAGTACTCGACAACAGTCACACTTGGTGCTGATACATTGATTTGTTTTTAAAAACTTTTAACTAATATTTACTTTGCATTTATTTTATTTTAAATTGGCACGCATGTTGTACTTTAAATACCCTATCTTAGCTGGGGGTTTTTTTTTTTTGGGGTTTTTTTTTAATTAAAATTTTTTATTGAAGCAAAACTGGTACAATTTGCAGTAACAAAAAACAAAGAATATCTAGTATGCTACATACAATTCTGGTTATACAAAACATTTCAGAAAAAATATTGTACTCTAGTACCCATTTGCCTTTCCATATATTAAGGTTCATCTGCCTTGTCCCTATAAAGCGAGGGAAGGCAGAATCCATTCATACACAAAGGAAACACACAAAAAAAAAAAAAAAAGAAAGAAAGAAAGAAAAAGAAAAAACCCAACCACCCCATCCCTCTCTCCTCATCCAATCCCCCACCATCCCCGCCGCCCCACTCAGTATAACATACCCATCACCTATAGTCTCCTCTCCCAACCAAGCTTCCTCAAAGCTCAATACCACTCGGGTGGAAAAACCCCTGACAAAATCAGGGTTTCGAAATACTCTGTTCTGTGAAAACTAGAGATAAGGGAAAATTGTATGTCACGTGGGTAGGATAAAATAACTCTTAACCATTTTGAGAAAAAAGCTGTAATTTTTTTCTTTTGTGAAGCTGATATGCTCATTTGCTCAAAGATTAACTGCGAGAGCATTGAATTTAAAAAGCATGGGATCGATGGGGCCTTATTACTCTTCCAATTTTTTAAGATTAGATTACGCCCTACCATCATCGCTGTATTAATAAAGTTAGTGTTGTCTCTATTAAACTCTGGAGAAGCAAGGAGAAAAATATGTTTAGGTGTAAGTTTTATTCTGATATCTAACATCTTATTTATCCAAAACTCGACTTTGAACCAAAACTGCATAATTTTGGGACAGTCCCAAAAGCAGTGAACTATGTCTGCATTTACATTGTTGCATCTAGGACAGTTGTTAGCAAGATTAATGCATCATTTAGACATTTTCCTAGGTGTCAGATATGCATTATTCATTAACTTTAAGTGCGATTCTTTCCAAGCTGTAGAGATGGTAGCATTTTTAACCCATTTTAAACTTACATATAATACATCCACAGAGATATCCTTAAAATGGGTATTCCATTTCTCAAAGAGGCTATTAATTATTAATTGACCCTGTTTAGCAAGCATAATTTTATATAATAAAGAGATGCTATGTTGGCCAGACTTGTAGTATGTTAGATATTGTTCCATTTTCCCCCACCCTTCAGTATCAGGATTTGATATTTTACTTTCAGTAATAAAATGTCTGATCTGGAGGTAAGCAAAGAAATTTTTATTTGAAAGAGAAAATTCTCTGGCCAATTCCTCAAACGTTCTTATTTGAAGATGGTTATTTAGGCATTGATATACGTTTGATAGGCCTTTTTGTACCCAAACATTATAGACTTCATTAGATAATCCAGGGATAATACAATCCTTGTATTGGGAGTAGTGGAGAAATCTCAAAATTTAAATTAAGCAAATTATTTCGTTTTTGCCAAGCTTCAATGGTATTACGTATTATTGTTATATTTTTTATATCCTTTGGCAACTGAGATAATGGACAATGTAGCAAAGCTTTTAATGTATATGGTTTACATAGTTGTTTTTCAACATGGAGATGTGTAAGATAGTCGGCTTCTGTTAGCCAATCAAATGCCGATCGAGCTAGCGTGGAAATATTATATTTTTTAATATCTGGAAAAGATAAACCACTAAGGGTACTCCTGAATTCTCTACCGATACAAGTAAAAAGAGCTTGTTACACTTTTGTATATGTCAGATTATGCAAGATACTCTTTACTCTGAGGTCTGTCTGCTCTACCCCTATGTGAACTGTGGTTATACTCTTTGAAGTACTCGACAACAGTCGCACACTTGGTGCTGATACATTGATTTGTTTTTAAAAACTTTTAACTAATATTTACTTTGCATTTATTTTATTTTAAATTGGCACGCATGTTGTACTTTAAATACCCTATTTTAGTTGGGGGTTGTAGATTATCTCTTAATTTGGCTATGCCATTACTGCAAATTATATTGGCGCTATATTTAGATGCCATTTTTGTGTGATTTAACCATAGATTTATTTGACTATTATGTATCCTATTGAGTAATAGATAGTACTTTTAACTTATTCCTCCAGTATTCTATTTCTCTTTTGAGCGCTTCTTACCATATTTTTTATTTTCTATACAGTCGTTAGAGGCGAGGTGACATCACACTGTGGGGGTGGAAATGACTCATGCAGGTAATGATGGCGAATCATTAGCATCAGGAGCTTGATTGACAACTAAACTACCAAGTAACTATGCTTTGCTGTCTGGCTGCTGCTGAATGTTTCACGATCACTGTCTGGCTCTTCTGCACTCTGCAGTAGCATCTCCCCTGGCACCCCGGGCAGCTGCCCGCCTTGCCGCCCCTAGAAACAACCCTGCCAATGACAGCGCAAACCATTAATACACTGTCGGAGGCTGTCGATACATTGACAAAAATTACACCCAGCTCAACTAGGTGTAAATGAGGAAAAAGGAGCTTTTTGATGCCTGGTTCACATTGAAATCTAACCCGCCTTGCAAAAATAAACCCTGATACGTCAAAACACCTATATCTGCCATCCCCCCACATCGCAACTAATAATAAAATGTATTAACTTCTAAACCGCCACCCCCACAACACAATCTACCTATTTAAACTATTAACCCCTAATCCACCATCCCCGACAACGCAATCTACCGATTTAAACTATTAAACCCTAATCCGCCATCCACCCACAACGCAATCTACCTATTTAAACTATTAACACCTAATCTGCCATCCCCCCGCAACGCAATCTACCTATTAAAACTATTAACACCTAATTCGCCCTCCCCCACAACGCAATCTACCAATTTAAACTATTAATACCTAATCCGCCATCCTCCCACAAATCAATCTACCTATTTAAAATATTAACACCTAATCCGCCATCCTCCACATTGCAATCTACCAATTGAAACTTTTAACACCTAAACCACCTCCCCCCCACAATGCAATCTACCCATTTAACCTATAAACACCTAATCTGCCATCCCCCCACAACGCAATCTACCTATTTACACCCTTAACCCCTAATTCGCCAACCCCCACATTGCAAAGTACCAATCTAATCACTAAGCCCCCTAACCTAACACCCCCTAAATTAACCCCAATTAACTACAATTACATAAAATAAAAAAGACTACCTTTATAAATGAATACAAATTACCAAAAATAAAAAAACCTGTCTTTACATGAAAAAAAAAACAAAGTTTACATTAAAAAAAAACTAAGATGAAATTAACCCCTTAAAGGGACATGCCACCCACATTTTTTCTTTTATGATTTAGAAAGAGAATGCAATTTTAAACATCTTTCTAATTTACTTATATTATCTAATTTGTTTTATTCTCTTGATATTCTTTGATGAAAAGCATATCTAGATATGCTCACTAGCTGCTGATTGGTTGCTGCACATAGAAGCCTTGTGTGATTGGCTCACCATGTGCATTGCTTTTTCTTCAACTAAGGATATCTAAAAAATAAAGCAAAATAAATAATGGAAGTAAATTGTAATGTTGTTTAAATTTCTATTCTCTATCTGAATCATGAAAGAAAGATTTTGGGTTTAGTGGCCCTTTAAGGACCCGACATTTCAGACTAAAACTTCCCCAAAAGACCAGAGCATTTTTAGCATTTTTGCCATCACTACATTTAAACATACATAGAGCATTTTTTTATATTTACCTATCAAAACTATATATATTTTTTTAGTAGACAACCCAAAGTATTGATCTAGGCCCATTTTTGTATATTTCATGCCATCATGTCACCGCCAAATTCGATCAAATAAAAAAAAACATTAACTTTTTCACAAACTCACTGAAATTATTTACAAACAGCTTGTGTAATCATGGCACAAATGGTTGTAAATGCTTCTCTGGGATCCCCTTTGTTCAGAAATAGCAGACATATATGACTTTGGCATTGCTTTTTGGTAATTAGAAGGCTGCTAATAGCAGCTGTGAACCACATTTGTATTATGCCCAACAGTGAATGGGGTTAATTAGGTAGCTTGTAGGGTTAATTTTAGCTTTACTATATATATTACCCTCTCATCTGACACATCCCACCCCCTGATCCCTCCCGGATCCCTCTCAAACAGCTCTTTTCCCTCTCCCACTCCCCAATGGTCACCCCAACTTAAGTACTGGCAGAAAGTCTGCCAGTATGAAAATAAAAGGCTTTTTTTTTCTTAATTATTTTTAAAAAATATATATTTTCTGCAGTGTGGGAACCCCCCTTACCGCTCAACCAAAACATCTCTCTAAACCTCCCCCTCTGTTCTACCTATTAGCCACCTCTTAGGTACTGGCAGCTGTCTACCAATACCCAGTTTCCTATAATTTGACAACTTTAGTAAATAAAAATAAAAACATTTTTTCTGTAGTGTAGCTGCCCCCCATCTCATTTGCCCCCTTCTCCTCCCAGATTGATTTCCCACCCTCATATCCCAACTCTCAGTATAATCCTTCTTTCCCTGCTCCCTGCCACTCTGGGTGTTTTTTTTCCATAGCTTATCCATCCTGCCCATCTCCCGCCCCCCTACAGCGATGGGCCGCCCAACCGCCTACCTCCTTAAAACCAAACCACCCACCAACCAACGTTCAGCACCACTGCTGCCCGATGCAGAGAGGGCCACAGAGTGGCACTCTCTGCATTGGTACCTCTGCCCATCTATTTCTGCACTGCCCCACTCGTGGAGCGTGCAGAAATAGCACAATCTTGCTAGTTTTAGCGAGATTGCGGCAGAGAGAGGCCCAGGACAGCAGCATCATACAGGGTACGACGCTGGTCCTTAACGGCTTAAAGACCAGCGTCGTACAGGGTACGGCGCTGGTCGTTAAGGGGTTAAAATAAAAATCTAACATTACAAAAAATAAAAAAAATCTAAGATTACAGAAAAAATAAGTGAAATTATCCAAAATATTTTTTTTAAACCTAATCTAATACTCCTATAAAAACAAAAAAAGCATACAGGGTACGATGCTGGTCCTTAACGGCTTAACGACCAGCATCGTAAGGGTACGGCACTGGTCATTAAGGGGTTAAAATAAAAAATCTAAGATTACAAAAAATTTAAAAATCAAAGATTACAGAAAAAAATAAATGAAAATATCCAAAATATTTTTTTTAAACCTAATCTAATACTCCTATAAAAAAAAACACCCCCTAAGCTAACACTAAACTACCAATAGCCCTTAAAAGGGCCTTTTGTATGGCATTGCCCTAAGTTTAACAGCTCTTTTACATTAAAAAATACAAATTAACCCTTAACAGTAAATGCCCCCACCCTCCCAACCCCCCCAAATAAAAAAGACCTAACTCTAAAAAAATTATAATCTACCAATTGCCCCTAAAGGGGCATTTGTATGGGCATTGCCCTTAAAGGCAATCAGCTCTTTAGTGCCCGATAAAAAAATAAAAAACCCTAATCTAAAAAAAAAATACCCAAAAAAACCACTAGCCTCGACATAAAGCACAAAGGAGCAGCAGCACCAGTTCCAAAGTTTTATTCAGGACAAGAGAAAGAACAAACACTTTTTTTTTTTTTTTACCAGTTGCATAGTTTTATTCAGGACAAGAGAAAGAAAAAACACTTTTTTTTTTACCAGTTGCAAAGTTTTATTCAGGACAAGAGAAAGAACAAACGTTTCCGGGTTCACCCCTTACTCATGTGTATAACAAACAATGGCCTAGATTTAGAGTTGGGCGGTAGCCGTCAAAACCAGCGTTAGAGGCTCCTAACGCTGGTTTTGGGCTACCGCTGGTATTTGGAGTCAGTCAGGAAAGGGTCTAACGCTCACTTTCCAGACGCGACTTTTCCATACCGCAGATCCCCTTACGTCAATTGCGTATCCTATCTTTCAATGGGATCTTTCTAACGCTGGTATTTAGAGTCGTGGCTGAAGTGAGCGTTAGAAATCTAACGACAAAACTCCAGCCGCAGAAAAAAGTCAGTAGTTAAGAGCTTTCTGGGCTAACGCCGGTTTATAAAGCTCTTAACTACTGTGCTCTAAAGTACACAAACACCCATAAACTACCTATGTACCCCTAAACCGAGGTCCCCCCACATCGTCGCCACTCTATTAAAAATTTTTAACCCCTAATCTGCCGCTCCGTACACCGCCGCCACCTACGTTATCCCTATGTACCCCTAATCTGCTGCCCCTAATACCGCTGACACCTACATAATATTTATTAACCCCTAATCTGCCGCCCCCGCTATCACTGACACCTGCATATTTTTTTTAACCCCTAATCTGCCGCTCCGTACACCGCTGCAACCTACATTATACCTATGTACCCTTAATCTGCTGCCCCTAACACAGCTGACCCCTATATTATATTTATTAACCCCTAATCTGCCGCCCCCAACGTCGCCTCCACCTACCTACAATTATTAACCCCTAATCTGCCGACCGGACCACACCGCTACTATAATAAATGTATTAACCCCTAAAGCTAAGTCTAACCCTAACACTAACACCCCCCTAACTTAAATATAATTTAAATCTAACGAAATAAATTAACTATTATTAAATAAATTATTCCTATTTAAAGCTAAATACTTACCTGTAAAATAAATCCTAATATAGCTACAATATAAATTATAATTATATTGTAGCTATTTTAGGATTAATATTTATTTTACAGGCAACTTTGTAATTATTTTAACCAGGTACAATAGCTATTAAATAGTTAATAACTATTTAATAGCTACCTAGTTAAAATAATTACAAAATTACCTGTAAAATAAATCCTAACCTAAGTTACAATAAAACCTAACACTACACTATTAATAAATTAATTAAATAAAATACCTACAATTATCTACAATTAAACCTAACACTACACTATCAATAAATAAATTAAATAAAATACCTACAATTACCTACAATTAAACCTAACACTACACTATCAATAAATGAATTAAATACAATACCTACAAATAAATACAATGAAATAAACTAACTAAAGTACAAAAAATAAAAAAGAACTAAGTTACAAAAAATAAAAAAATATTTACAAACATTAGAAAAATATTACAACAATTTTAAACTAATTACACCTACTCTAAGCCCCCTTATAAAATAACAAAGACCCCCAAAATAAAAAAATGCCCTACCCTATTCTAAAATTAAAATAGAAAAGCTCTTTTACCTTACCAGCCCTGAAAAGGGCCCTTTGCGGGGCATGCCCCAAAGAATTCAGCTCTTTGCCTGTAAAAAAAAACATACAATACCCCCCCAACATTAACACCACCCACATACCCCTAATCTAACCCAAACCCCCCTTAAATAAACCTAACACTAAGCCCCTGAAGATCTCCATACCTTGTCTTCACCACACCGGGTCCCGATCTGTCCAGAAGAGCCTACGAAATCTTCATCCAAGCACAAGCGGGGGCTGAAGAGTGACGTCCATCCTCCGGCTGAAGTCTTGATCCAAGCGGGCAGAAGAGGACATCCGGACCGGCAAACGTCTCCATCCAAGCCGCATCTTCTATGTTCTTCCATCCGATGACAACTGGCTGATCTTCAAGACCTCCAGCGCGGATCCATCCTCTTTTTCCGACGACTAGACGACGAATGAAGGTTGCTTTAAGGGACGTCATCCAAGATGGCGTCCCTCGAATTCCGATTGGCTGATAGGATTCTATCAGCCAATCAGAATTAAGGTAGGAAAATTCTGATTGGCTGATGGAATCAGCCAATCAGATTCAAGTTCAATCCGATTGGCTGATCCAATCAGCCAATCAGATTGAGATCGCATTCTATTGGCTGTTCCGATCAGCCAATAGAATGCAAGCTCAATCTGATTGGCTGATCGGATCAGCCAATCGGATTTAACTTGAATCTGAAGCCAATCAGAATTTTCCTACCTTAATTCCGATTGGCTGATAGAATCCTATCAGCCAATCGGAATTCGAGGGACGCCATCTTGGATGACGTCCCTTAAAGGATGTCTTCAGCCCCCCCGCTTGGGCTTGGATCAAGACATCGGAGCCAGGACGGATCGGTGTGATACCCGGTGTGGTGAAGATAAGGTAGGAAGATCTTCAGGAGCTTAGTGTTAGGTTTATTTAAGGGGGGTTTGGGTTAGATTAGGGGTATGTGGGTGGTGGGTTGTAATGTTGGGGGGGGTATTGTATGTTTTTTTTCTCCAGGCAAAAGAGCTGAATTCTTTGGGGCATGCCCCGCAAATGGCCCTTTTAAGGGCTGGTAAGGTAAAAGAGCTTTTCTATTTTAATTTTAGAATAGGGTAGGGCATTTTTTTATTTTTTGTAACTTAGATCTTTTTTATTTTTTGTACTTTAGTTAGTTAGATTAGGGGTTAATAAGTGTAAGGCTAGGGGTGTTTAGACTCGGGGTACATGTTAGGGTGTTAGGTGCAGACTTAGGAAGTGTTTCCCCATAGGATACTATGGGACTGCGTTAGGAGCTGAACGCTGCTTTTTTGCAGGTGTTAGGTTTTTTTCAGCTCAAACAGCCCCATTGTTTCCTATGGGGTAATCGTGCACAAGCACGTTTTTGAAGCTGGCAGCGTCCGTAAGCACCGCTGGAATTTAGAGTTGCAGTGGCGGTAAATATGCTATACGCTCCCTTTTTGGAGCCTAACGCAGACCTTCTGTGAACTCTAAATACCAGCGGTATTTAAAAGGTGCGGGCGAAAAAAAGCATGCGTAGCTAACGCACCCCTTTGGCCGCAGAACTCTAAATCTAGCCGAATGTGTATCTTAGCTTCCTTTATACCCTCTAGGTATGCACAGTAACAGGAGTATTAATTACATTTCAGTACTAAATACTACCACCTACTGGTGGAAAAATTACATTACATCTCCCTCATAGTATATATATCTAAAGATATTTACATAAACCAACTTATATTATATATAAGTTTTGCAGAATAAAAACTGAATGAGATTAGTCAGAGAGTCAAATTAAAAATTATATTTAGAGAAAACTAAATTTATGCTTACCTGATAAATTACTTTCTTTTACGATATGACGAGTCCACCGATTTCATCCTTACTTGTGGGATATTAACCTCCTGCTAACAGGAAGTGGCAAAAGCACCACAGCAGAGCTATATATATAGCCCCTCCCCTTCCCCTCCACCCTCAGTCATTCGGCCGAAGGTATAGGAAGAGAAAAAGGAAAGGGTAAAAGGTGCAGAGGTGACTGAAGTTTACAAAAAATATAAAGAAAAACTGTCTTAAAAAGAACAGGGTGGGCCGTGGTCTCGTCATATCGTTAAAGAAAGTAATTTATCAGGTAAGCATAAATTTAGTTTTCTTTTACAAAGATATGACCACCAATTTCATCCTTACTTGTGGGAAACCAATACCAAAGCAATAGGACATGGATGAAAGGGAGGGACAAGACAGGAACCTAAACGGAAGGCACCACTGCTTGAAGAAACTTTCTCCCAAAAATAGCCTCAGAAGAAGCAAAAGTATCAAATTTGGAAAATTTGGAAAAGTGTGAAGGGACGACCAAGTCGCAGCCTTACAAATCTGTTCAACAGATGCATCATTTTTAAAGGCCCATGTGGAAGCCAAAGCCCTAGTAGAATGAGCCGTAATTCTTTCAGGAGGCTGCTGTCCAGCAGTCTCATATCCCAGGCGGATGATACTTCTCAGCCAAAAAGAAAGAGAGGTAGCCGTAGCTTTCTGACCCCTACGCTTTCCAGAATAAACAATGAATAAAGAAGATGATTGATGGAAATCCTTAGTTGCCTGTAAGTAAAACTTTAAGGCACGGACCACATCCAAATTATGCAACATACGCTCCTTCTTAGAAGAAGGGTTAGGACATAAGGAAGGAACAACAATTTCCTGATTAATATTCTTATTTGAAACAACCTAAAAACAGAACTTTCCAGGATAACAATTTGATATCCATGGAATGCATGGGTTCAAAAGGAACCCCTTGAAGAACTCGAAGAACTAAATTCAAACTCCAGGGAGGAGTAATTGGTCTAAATAGAGGCTTAATTCTAGATAAAGCCTGACAAAAAGACTGAACATCTGGTACATTTGCCAAACGTTTGTGAAACAGAATTGACAAAGCTGAAATTTGTCCCCTTAAGGAATTTGCTGATAACCCTTTCTCCAATCCTTCTTGGAGAAAAGACAGAATCCTAGGAATCCCAACTTTACTCCATGAGTAACTCTTGGATTCACACCAATAAAGATATTTACACCATATCTTATGATAGATTTTTTTAGTGACTTTGTAGCCTATATCAAAGTATTGATGACCGAATCAGAGAATCCTCGCTTCGATAAAATAAAGCGTTCAATCTCCACGCAGTCAGCTGCAGAGAAATTATATTTGGATGTTGGAAAGGACCTTGAACGAGAAGGTCCTGTCTCAATGGAAGTTTCCACGGTGGCAGAGAGGACATGTCCACTAGATCCGCATACCAAATCCTGCGTGGCCATGCAGGCGCTATCAGGATCACTGAAGCTCTCTCCTGTTAGATTTGAGCAATCACGCGTGGAAGGAGAGGAAACGGAGGAAACATATAAGCTAGGCTGAACAACCAAGGAACTGCCAAGGCATCTACCACTTCGGCCTGATGATCCCTTGACCGGGATCCGTATCTTGGAAGCTTGGCATTCTGTCAAGATGCCATCAAATCTAATTCCGGTCTGCCCCATCTGAGAATCAATGAGGAAAATACCTCCGGGTGAAGTTCCCACTCCCCCGGATTAAAAGTCTGCCGACTTAGAAGATCTGCTTCCCAGTTCTCTACTCCTGGGATGTAGATTGCTGACAGATGACAAGAGTGGGCCTCCGCCCAACTGATTATCTTGGATACATCTATCATCGCTAAGGAACTCCTTGTTCCCCCCTGATGATTGATAAATGCCACAGTCGTGATGTTGTCCGACTGGAATCTGATGAATTTAGCCGAAGCCAACTGAGGCCATGCCTGAAGCGTATTGAATATTGCTCTCAGTTCCAGAATTTTGATTGGAAGTAGAGACTCCACTTGAGTCCAAACACCCTGAGCCTTGAGGGAGTTCCAAACTGCACCCCAGCCCAGAAGGCTGGCATCTGTTGTCACTATCACCCACAAGGGTCTGCGGAAACAAGTCCCTTGGGACAGATGATCCGGCGACAACCATCAAAGAAGAGAGTTTCTGGTCTCTTGATCCAGATTTATCTGAGGTGATAAATCCGCATAATCCCCATTCCAGTGTCCGAGCATGCACAGTTGCAGTGATCTGAGATGAAAGCGAGCAAACGGAACGATGTCCATTGTCGCTACCATAAATCCAATTACCTCCATACACTGAGCCACTGATGGCCGAGGAATGGACTTAAGTGCTTGGCAAGTATTTAGAATCTTTGATTTTCTGACCTCCATCAGAAAATTTTTCATGGCTACAGAGTCTATCAGAGTTCCCAAGAAAGGAACCCTTGTCTGTGGGACAAGTGAACTCTTCTCTATGTTCACCTTCCAGCTGTGGGTTCTCATAAAAGACAACACTGTGTCCGTGTGAGAGTTTGTCAGATGTTATATTGACGCCTGAATCAGAATATCGCCACCACTATTCCTCGCGGTCTGAGAACCACCAAAAGAGGCCCTAGAACCTTTGTGAAGATTCTGGGTGCTGTGGCCAACCCAAAAGGAAGAGCCACGAACTGATAATGTTTGTCCAAGAAGGCAAACCTTAGAAACCGATGATGATCCTTGTGGATTGGAATATGAAGGTAAGCATCCTTTAAATCCACGGTAGTCATATATTGACCTTCCTGGATCATTGGTAAGATTGTTCATATAGTCTCCATCTTGAACGATCTTTTGATATCTAAAATGGGTCTGAAAGTTTCCCTCTTTTTTGGGAACCACAAATAGGTTTGAGTAAAACCCCTGTCCCTGTTCCAATTTTGGAACTGGACAAATTACTCCCATAGTAGAAAGGTGTCTTACACAGCGTAAGAACGCCTCTCTTTTTATCTGGTTTGCAGATAACTTTGAAAGATGAAATCACCCTCTTGGGAGAAAGTCCTTGAATTCCAATTGATAACCGTGGGTCACTATTTCTAGTGCCCAGGGATCCTGAACATCTCTTGCCCAAGCCTGAGCAAAGAAAGAGAGTCTGCCCCCTACTAGATCCAGTCCCGGATCGGGGGCCGCCCCTTCATGCTGTCTTAGGAGCAGCAGCGGGCTTTTTGGATTGTTTACCCTTATTCCAGTTCTGATTAGGTCTCCAGACTGACTTAGATTGGGTAAAATTCCCTTCCTGCTTTGAGGAAGAAGAAGAAGCGGGGGGTCCTCCTTTAAAGTTCTGAAAGGAACGAAAATTATTCTGTTTACCCCTCATTTTAACCGATTTATCCTGAGGTAGGGCATGGTCTTTACCTCCTGTAATATCAGAAATGATTTCCTTCAATTCTGGCCCAAAAAGGGTCTTACCTTTAAAGGCAATAGCTAAAAGCTTATGTTTTGATGACACATCAGCAGACCAAGATTTGAACCACAATGCCCTATGTGCTAAAATAGCAAATCCTGCATTTTTTGCTGCTAATTTGAAAAGCGGCATCAGTAATAAAAGAATTAGCTAGCTTGAAAGCCTTAATTCTATCTAAGATGTCATCTAATGGAATCTCAACCTTAAGAGACTCTTCTAGAGCCTCAAACCAAAAAGCTGCTGCAGTAGTTACTGGAACAATGCAAGCCGTAGGTTGTAAAAGAAACCCCTGATTAACAAATAATCTCTTTAGAAGACCCTCTAATTTCTTGTCCATAGGGTCTTTGAAAGCACAACTATCCTCAATGGGTATAGTAGTACGCTTAGCTAGGGTAGATATAGCCCCCTCTACCTTAGGGACCGTTTGCCATGAGTCCCGAATGGTATCTGATATGGGAAACATTTTCTTAAAATTAGGAGGGGGAGAAAACGGTATACCTGGTCTATCCCATTCCTTTCTAACAATTTTGAAATTCTCTTAGGAACCGGAAACACATCAGTGTAAGTAGGTACTTCCAAATATTTATCCATTTTACACAATTTCTCTGGAGGAATTACAATAGGGTCACAATCATCCAGAATCGCTAAAACCTCCCTAAGTAACAGGCGGAGGTGTTCAAGCTTAAATGTAAATGACATAGCATCCTAATCTGTCTGAGGCAAAACATTCCCTAAATCAGAAATTTCTCCCTCAGACAGTTATTCCCTGATCCCCAACTCAGAGCAATGTGAAGGAACATCGGAAATAGCTAATAAAGCATCAGAGGATTCAGTATTTACATTAATACTTGACCTACTGCGTTTACCCTGCAACACTGGTAATTTAGACAATACCTCTGTAAGGGTAGTTGACATAACTGCAGCCATCTCCTGCAGAGTAAAGGAATTAGACGCACTAGAAGTACTAGACGTCGCTTGTGTGGGCATTAAAGGTTGTGACACTTGGGGAGAATTGGATGGCATATCCTGATTCTCTTCAGACTGAGAATCATCCTTAGGCACACTTACTTTATTTAAAATATGCTTTTTACATTGTAAAGCCCTTTCAGTACAAAAGTTACACAATGTTAGAGGGGGTTGCACAATAGCTTCTAAACACATAGAACAATGAGAAACCTCAATGTCAGACATGTTGAACAGACTAGTAATACCACAAAAGTCGTTTAAACACTTATTTATAGCATAAAATAAACATTAGAAAAAAGTGTACTGTGCCTTTAAGAAAAGAAAAAGTGAACAATTTTTCCAAAATGCACAAAAAACGTTAAATTATTCCCAAATTTAACTTAAATATCGTTGGTTAATCCAAAAATTACTGCACCCAGAAGCAAGGGCAGAAATAAGGCTTTAGAAGTACTTATATCAACATCTAGTCAAATGATAAAAATACCCTCTACACAGCTCTGTTGTGGCGCCTACCTGCCCCCAGAGTACTTCAAATCAAGTTTCCAACCCTTCAGACCAGCTACACAGTCCAGGAGCCACCGAGTTACTGTTTGCTGCTGCTGAGCCTGAAGGAAATGCGCCAAAATAGGCTCCGCCCCTTAAGGTCAAAAGTTGGAGTAGGCCCAAACAACACCGCATGGGAATGCAGTTTTGCACTAAAGTAGAAATACACACACAATACAACCCTCAAGCATAAAACCAATAAGTTTTAAGTGCCAAAAATAAAAAAACATAAAACATTGTTTTTTACATTGTCTCCCATGTCACATAATGCCCAAATATCAACTAATGATAAATATATTATAGGGACTCCAGTAACACCCCTCTTATTAAAATAGGTTTTACTGCTTACCCCATCCCCATACAGGGAAATAATGCCAGCCAGTTCTGATACACCAAGTCTCCTCAGAAAAAAAGGCTGCACATACCTTAATGCTGCTTGTAGCATGAAACCAGTCTCCACACTGAAGATGTCTCATGGTTACCTTCAGAAGTCTTGTGGGAACCAGCGTGGATCTTAGTTACAAATGCTAAGATCATCAAACCTCAGGGCAGAAAACGTCTTCCATATCCCCCTGAGGAAAATAGTATGCACCGGTACAATTTAAAATAAAAAACTTTTTGATTGAATAAACTAAAACAAACAGCTCACTTTACCATGTCTTCCTAGTATAACACAGGCAAAGAGAATGACTGTGGGTGGAGGGGAAGGGGAGGGGCTATATATATAGCTCTGCTGTGGTGCTCTTTGCCACTTCCTGTTAGCAGGAGGTTAATATCCCACAAGTAAGGATGAAATCGGTGGACTCGTCATATCTTTGTAAAAGGAACACTCTTTCCTGTCCAATAGAGTAGTTACATGTCAGACTAGCGAATATTTTTTACAAAACAAGGACCAGTCCAGGTCTCTGTTCAAACCCTTAGGATGTAGGGTATCTATCTTAAAAATCCATAAGGCCTCCCATCTATTTAAAATAAGCTCTCTGTCACCCCCTCTCCTAGGTCTCTCTACTCTCTCTATTATATGAAACCTGAGCTGGGAGATTTGATGGCCTGCTCTTACAAAATGATTAGAGACGGGGGCCTCCTCATCCGCTCTCCTAATATTTGACTTGTGTTGACTCATAGGCTGCCTAGCTTTCCTTTTTGAGTCTCCAATATAAACCAAACCACAAGGGCATTTAATTAAGTAAATAATAAAGTCTGAGTTACATGTATAGTAATCTTTAATATCATACTACACCCCTGTGGGTGGATGTACAAATTGACGACCCTTAATCAAATTACTGCAGCTGAAACAGCCTAAACAAGGGTAACAACCCTTATTTTTGTTTGTAATATATACTAGTCCTACTAGTCTTCACACTGCCAACATCACTTTTAATGAGAGAGTCTCTTATGGATAATGTCCTCCTGTAAGCGGGCATATGTAACTCCTTAAACTCTGTCACTAGAGGATTACACTCCCTCAGGATGTGCCAATGCTTCCTGATAATTTTCTGAAAGAGTTTACTCTGTTTGTTATACTGTGTCACAAAAACCAAAACGGTCCTTATTCTTAATTTTGGCCTGTATCTTTAGAACCATTCAACAATTTATCCCTATCCAATGCCAGAACCTTAGCCATGTTGCTCTCTACTAGTTCTTTAGGGTAACCCCTGTACACAAACAGTCTATCCATTTCATTAAGTCTCTCCTCCACCAGGGTTGGATTTGAAACAAAAAAAAAGTGTTCTCTTGTCCTGATTAAAACTTTGCAACTGGTGCTGCTGCTCCTTTCTGCTTTTTTATTTTTTGGGGAAACGTCTCCTTCCTTGCAGCAAGCACAGTGTTGCTGAATGTGCTGGATTCCTGTCGATATTTCTAACTAACCCCGACATAGGTACTCACCATTCCTAAAGTCCGGTGGTGAAGGCCTTCTTCCAGACAGCTCCATCTTCATCCATCGGGGGACCATCTTCTTTCTTCTTCCCGATGGCGCGGAGCAAAGGCAGCGCGGAGTGGAGCAGGATCGGCGGCCGCTCAGACATCCAACGTGGAGGCTCCTCTTAATGCGATTGTCCGCCGCACACTGAAGATTGAATGCAAGGTACTTGTTTTATATTGGGGTACCTTGCATTCCTATTGGCTGAAAATTTCAAATCAGCCAATAGCAATGAGATCTGCTTTAATCCTATTAGCTGATTTCAGAGGAGAGGATCTTCAGAGTGAGATACTGGCACACAGGACAAATTGCACAAAGATGGACAAAATACAGATCTCACACAGGGCATGGCAGACTGAACTAATCGCTGTTCAGCACAGATTACAAAAGGTATAATTCCCTTTCTGCGAGTGAGCTATAAAATTACAGTATTTAACCCCCACAAATTTTTGCTAGTCTTACAATTACATGCTCTAATAAATTAGAGAATGTTTTTTTATATACCCTTTAATATCAATTAATTCATTCATTTTGATGTTTTTTTAAAATTAACATGTTTATCTAAATATCTTAATTGCAGTCATAAATGAACTTTCATGTGGTTGTATTTATTTTGCCTTTAAGTTTAATGATTTAAAAGTGTGATTAGCATTAAAGTTTTAATTTATAATATTGAACAACATATAGTCAACTTCTGCTTATTAAAAATGGGTTTAAAAGCTATAGATAAGTTCAAAAGCCCTGTTGTGAAACTGTGTTCTGGTGAACTGGGTACTACTAGTACCATTATTTTGCCAAAAATGCATATGAAAAGTTTGTGATAAGTAGGTTATTACAGGGTATTTAAATGGATGGGAATAGTGTTGAATTTGAAAACCCAATGAAAAGCTATACAAGACACTTACATGGGAATTCTAATGAACTGGAATGTGGTCCATAATTGTAAAGGGCATTACATCAGTTTTGAGTTATTGTAGTGAAAAGTGGCCCAAGGGCATCTAACTCCTAACCGATTACAGTGATTGGATTGAGATACCGCTGGTAAAAAAGTTTGGAGATTCCCAGAAGAACTAAATGGTAAGGATGAGATTTGCAAAATTTGAAAAAATCTTTAAATGTAATATTTGATTATAATTTTTCTTATAATTCGATTCAAATTAAGCAATATTCGAATTTGAAAAATTCTAATCAATGTGTTTGTAATAGAATTTTTAATGCTGTCTTTAAGTAATATTAAGTCATATTCAAATTATTCAATACTCAAAATCGAATAATTCAAATCAACATATTTGAATCTATTATATTTCATTTTAGTAAATTTCCTACCACATGAATTATTGAACTTCTGAAAAGTATTTGTTAAATTGAATGTTTCATTCAAAATTTTCAATGTTTATATTCAATCTAATAATGAACATTCAAAAACAAAAGCAACATTGGAAAACCAGAAAAAACATTTGATTTCCAAATTTTAATGGATTTTTCTTCAAAATTTGATTTACCAGGACTATTCGCTCTACCAAATGAATGGCACTTTCAGCACATACGCCCATCGCTATTGACTTGCAGTTGTCATGAAGTTTCTCCTGTTAGTGGGAGCATTGCTATTTTTTAGCAACAGGATTCTAAGCTGCCTATATAGGCCCCTTCATTGGTACTGGCAATTAGACAATTAGAAACAGTTGCAAAATGCTGATTGTCCTTTAAGTGCGTAAAAATAACACAGAACAGCTGACATATGTACCTGAATTGCTGTCTTTGCTACCTTCCTTTGGTTTAGACGAGGGGGGTTCATCCTGGGCTTCTTGAACCTTTTCAGCTACTTTTTTACTTCTCTTTTTATTTTCTTCAGCTTGCTAGATGATAAAGTAGATAACCATAAATAGATATAGTATTGTTACATTGAAAGCCTAGCTTTATTTGTGCTATAATGTATACTTACCATTTGCAGTTTCTTTTTCAGTTCTAGATTAGATGCCAGATATGCTTTTGATGTAGCATTGAGGTAGTAGATACTCATGCTAAATAAATAACAACAAATAATAATAATGCATTGCTATTAGGACATCAAAGCTCACATCTTAGACTTAGGGCCACATTTATTAAGCTGTGAATGTATCTTCGGGGCACCAGTGTTTCAGGCTCGCTCGAGTGAGTGGGCCTGAAACCCTAGTTAAAGGGACACTAAACACAATTTTTTTCTTTCATGATTCAGATAGAGAATACAATTTTAAACAACTTTCCAATTGACTTCTATTATCTAATTTGCTTCATGTTTTAGATATCCTTTTTTGAAGAAAGAGCAATGCACATGGGAGAGCCAATAACAGGAGGCATCTATGTGCAGCAACCAATCAGCAGCTACTGAGCCTATCTAGATATGCTTTTCAGCTAAGAATATCAAGAGAATATAGAAAATTAGATAATAGAAGTAAATTAGAACGTTGTTTAAAACTGCATGCTCTTTCTAAATCATGAAAGAAAAAATTAGGTTTCATGTCCCTTTAAGTAGTAAGACTGCAGCTACTCCTTTTCACTACCTCTAGGGTAGCAGAGTTAAATCATCTCGATCATAGCTGTGGTCTTACAATTTAGCTAGCATTTCAGGCCTTTCAAGCCCTGCTCTCATGGTATTGGTTGCACAAGTGCAGGGTGCACATGCTGAATTAGCAAAGTTACCCTCGGACTGCAGATGCCTGGCAGAGAAGTTCCACAGAACAAACCTTGGCATTTGCTAAATTTAAGAATATTAATGTTTTTTTTTTGTGTTTTTTATTAAACTAACAAAAAGACATGTTCACTTTACTAAATTAGGAAAACATGCACCTAACAGCTAACCAGTTAAAAGGGATTGTGTTTTCTATCAAGCTTATGAAAGAGCAGCGTAACAAATTAATTAAAAGTGCAACAGGCTGTTCTTCATTGGCTAACATGAACAATGCTCACAAAAAAATTGCTTTAATTTGCACAGAAATATAAATTTTATAAATAAAACAGCGCTGTTTTTTAAATGGAACAAAGATGTTTTTCAGTACCACTATCCTTTAAAGTTTTCAGTGTAATGCAAAGAAGTGCGCAACTATTTTTATGTAATGTTAGGTTTTTTATTTTGGGTAATGTTAGTTGTTTTTTTTATTTTTTATTATTTTTTAATGTAGTTAGTATTTTTTTATTTTATGTAAGTGTATTTTAATTGAGGTTAACTTAGGGGTGATAGGTTAGGGAGCTTAGTTATTAGGTTAATATTTTGCATTGTGGGGGGTTGGCGGTTTAGGGGTTAATAGTTTTATTAGACACTTTGCATTATGGGGGGTTGGCGGTTTACGGGTTAATAGTTTTATTAGATACTTTGTGTTGTGGGCGGTTGGTGGTTTAGGGGTTAATGGTTTTATTAGATACTTTGTATTGTGGGGGATTGGCGGATTAGAAGTTAAAGGGACATGAAACGCAAAATTTTTCTTTCATTAGTCAAATAGAAAATATAATTTTAAACAACTTTCTAAATTGCTTCAATTATCTAATTTGTTTCATTCTCTTGGTATCATTTGTTGACGTAGCAGCAATGCACTAATTGTTTCTAACTGAACTCATGAGTGAGCCAATCACAATCGATATATATATATATATGCAGCTACCAATCAACAGCTAGAACCTACGTTCTCTGCTGCTCCTGAGCTTTCCTAGATAAAGCTTTCAGCAAAGGATAACAAGAGAAGGAAGCAAATTAAATAATATAAATAAATTGGAAAGTTGTTTAAAATTGTATTCTCTATCGGAATCATGACAGAAATGTTTTGGGTTTCATGTCCCTTTTAATATTTTACTTAGGTAGTTTGCGATGTGGGAGGATGGCGGTTTAGGGGTTAATATGTTTATTAGACATTGCAGGATGGCAGATCAGGGGGTCGGAATGGCGTTTTGATGTGTTGGCTTAATTTTTTGTGTCCGGTTCAGATTTTTACGTGCAAATTCAACTTATTCTTTTTTTAGTACGCACTGCAACATGCTATACTGCCGTAAGCTACTGGCAACGCCAAAAATGTGTAGTTGCACACATTTCTCAACCTCGCCAGTTTCTCTGACTTATGTCAGTAGAGCATCTGCCAGCGCGGTTTATGTGATTCACACAATGTGCACGGTGAACTTATGAGTGACATGGATTTCAGAAGTTGCGCTGAAACTTACGCCACATATATAATCTATTCGAAAGATTTTGGCTGGAGGAAACAGTTGCACTAAAATACACTTTTAACCACTAAACCGCCACAACCCCACATCGCAAAATACCCCACTACACTACTAACCCCTAAACTGCCTTAACCCCATCCCAAAATATCCCTCTAAACTATTAACCCCTAAACCGCCACAACCCTATTGCCAAGTACCCACCCACTAACCTCTGAACCTCCTAACCAGCCAAACCTCCTAACACCCATAACCTAACACCCCCTAATTTACCAAAAAACATAAACCAGACATTAACTTTAAAAAAAACCTAACATTACAAAAAAAATCTACCATTACAGAAAAAAAAAATCTACTGTTACAATTTTTTTTACATTACCAAATATAAATAAACCTATTCTAAAACTAAAGCCCCACTTAAAAAAAAGCCTCTATAATAACACTAAAATAACAAGGGCTTTTTGTAGGGCATAGCCCTAAAATGATTAAGCTCTTTTTCACAAAAAATACTACCTTATTTTACAATACAAGTAACCCCCCAAAAAAGGATATCCAAAAAAACTTACTCTAAAAATTGCCCTGAAAGGGGCATTTAGTTGGGCATTGCACTTAAAAGGGCATTTAGCTCTTTTGCTGCCCAAAAAGAAAAAAGAAAAACAAAACCCTATTTAAAAAAACAATAAGACCCCAAGAAAGCCTTTCACTAAACCCCAAAGATGGTACTCACTAAACTTGAATCCGGCTCCTACGTGATTGCAAACTGTTGAGCTCCTCTTCTATCCCAGCGGTGGTCCATCTTCATCACGGCAGCAGCGATTCATCTTCATCACGGCGGCCGTTGTCCATCTTCCTCCCGGCCGTGGCGGTCCATCTTCATCCCAGCAGCAATTGTCCATCTTTATCCCGATGCCGATTTTCTATCTTCAGCCATCTTTTTTTCCCTTATATTTGGATCTTCCATCCCCGACCCCTCTTCATGTGGTCACCCGCCGCACACTGAATTTTGAATGCAAGTTACCCCCTTTATATAGGGTTACTGTTGCATTCCTATTGGCTGATTTTTATTTTCATATTTGTATTGTAGAATGGGGTAGTATTTTTTTGTGAAAAAGAGCTTAATCATTTTAGGGAAATACCCTACAAAAAGCACTCTAAGTTCTATTGCTATAGTTTATTTTAGTATTAGTATAATGTTTCTTTTTTGTGGTGTGTTTTTTTTTTTTTTTTAAATGGGGCTTTAGTTTTAAAATATGCATACAATTATGTTATTTTTGGTAAGTTATGTTTTCTATATAATGGTAGGTTTTTTTATTTTTTGGAATAGTAGCCTTTTTTTAAGGTAATGTTATTTTTTATTTTTAAGGTAATGTTATTTTTTTGGGGTAACTTAGGAGGTGTTAGCTGGTTAGGGGGTTTAAATGTTAGTGGGTATTTCTCCTACATTGGTGTATCCGGTCCACGGCTTCATCCTTACTTGTGGGATATTCTCAATCCCTACAGGAAGTGGCAAAGAGAGCACACAGCAGAGCTGTCCATATAGCTCCCTTCAGGCTCCGCCCCCCCAGTCATTCTCTTTGCCGCTCTAACTAGTAGCATCTCCACGGGGGTGGTAAAGAGTATGTGGTGTTAGTTGTAGTTTTTTATTTCTTCTATCAAGAGTTTGTTATTTTAAAATAGTGCCGGCTTGTACTATTTACTCTGCAGCAGAAAGTGATGAAGATTTCTGCTAAGAGGAACATGATTTTAGCACCAGTAACTAAAATCCATGGCTGTTCCCACGCAGGACTGTTGAAACCAGAGAACATCAGTTGGGGGGAACAGTTTGCAGGCTTAACGGCTTCAGGTATGATCAGTCATTTTTTCTATCAAGACCATGTAATGCTAGAAGACTGTCAGAAATTCCCTCTGGGATAGGTAAGCCATTTTTCTTAGACTCTGTATAAAATGATGGCTTATATTAAGGGCTCTATGCTGGTTGACACTAATTGTGGGCTTAATCGATTGCTTAGCATGTTTTTTGCTATAAATAAGGTGTTTTTTCAAACTTTAAAACACTTTTGGGGTTTAATTTGCGCCTGGCACTTAGTTAGACACCTAATCTAGTCAGAAAGGCCCCTCCACTCTGGAATGAAGAGGGAGGAGGCCTCATTTTCGCGCCTCAATTGCGCAGTGGTTTTGCCTAGGCAGTTCATGCAGCTTCACGTGGGGAGTCCAGAGGCTCAGAAAAGGACTCCAGAGAGGCTTATTTCCTACCAAAATAATCCCTAAGGAAGGTAAAGGCCACAGTGGAAGCTGTGGCATGGTACTGTAATGTGTTAACCGTTTAATATCTGTTATTAGATCAGGTTTGGGCATTAAGGGGTTAATTGGTCTGAAAATTTGTGTGCAATCTTTTCAAAGCATTAAGACACTGTGGTGAAAATTTCATTAAAATCGGATGTTTATTTGATGGTTTTTTGATGTTTCAAGAGACAGTAACGTTTTTGTCAAAAATAATTTTTATTGCATTGAAGTTCTGTTTATGTCTGTCAAACATGTCTGAATCTTCAGATAGCCTATGTTCTGTATGCTCAAAGTCCAAGGTGGTTCCCCCATTAAATTTATGTGTGAAGTGTGCCATAGCGTCCAAGCAGCTTAAGGACCATACAATCACACTTAAAAATATAGCCCAAGATGATTCTTTAGCTGAAGGTAGTGAAGATAGCTCGCTATCCTCTCCTTCTGTGTCAATACCAGCTATGCCCGTGCAAGCGATCCCCAGTACATCTAGCGCACCAATTGTGATTACTATGCAACAGTTAGCGGCAGTAATGGATAATTCTCTCTCAGCATTTTTAACTAAACTGCCAGCTTTTCCTAGGAAGCGTGATTGCTCAGTTTTAAACACAGAAAATGAGCAAGCCGACGCAGAGGATAATTTATCTGTAGTGCCCTCACATCAATCTGACTTGGCGGTGAGGGAGGGCCTGTCTGAGGGAGAAATTTCTGACACAGGAAAAGTTTCTCAGCAGGCAGAGCCTGATGCCATAGCATTTAAATTTAAGCTAGAACACCTCCGCGCCCTACTTAAGGAGGTCCTAGCTACACTTGATGATTGTGATCCTTTGGTGATCCCAGAAAAATTGTGTAAAATGGACAAATTCTTAGAGGTCCCAGTACACACTGATGCATTTCCGATACCTAAGAGGGTGGCGGATATCGTGACTAAGGAATGGGAGAAGCCAGGTGTACCTTTTGTTCCCCCTCCTATATTTAAGAAAATGTTCCCAATTGTTGACCCTAGAAGGGACGCGTGGCAGACGGTCCCTAAGGTAGAGGGGGCAGTTTCAAAGCTAGCTAAGCGCACAACTATACCAATAGAAGACAGTTGCGCTTTCAAAGATCCAATGGATAAAAAATTAGAAGGTTTACTTAAGAAAATTTTTGTTCAACAAGGTTTTCTTCTTCAACCAATTTCTTGCATTATTCCTGTAACCACTGCAGCTGCTTTTTGGTTTGAGGAATTAGAAAACTCGCTCCAGAAGGAGACTTCTTATGATGAAGTCATGGATAAAATTCACGCCCTGAAGTTGGCTAATTCTTTCATTACAGATGCCGCTATGCAGTTAGCTAAATTAGCGGCAAAAAATTCTGGTTTCGCAATAGTGGCACGTAGAGCGCTTTGGCTAAAATCGTGGTCGGCGGATGTGTCATCCAAAACAAAATTGCTTGATATTCCTTTCAAGGGTAAGACCCTATTCGGGCCAGAGTTGAAAGAAATTATTTCAGATATCACTGGGGGAAAGGGCCATGCCCTCCCACAGGATAGACCTTTCAAAGCTAAAAACAAGTCTAATTTTCGTTCCTTTCGCAATTTCAGGAATGGACCGGCTTCTACCTCTACAGCCACTAGGCAAGAGGGTAACGCACCCCAGCCCAAACCAGCATGGAAACCAATGCAAGGCTGGAACAAGGGTAAACAGGCCAAAAAGCCTGCTGCTGCTACCAAGACAGCATGAAGGGGTAGCCCCCAATCCGGGACCGGATCTAGTAGGGGGCAGACTTTCTCTCTTTGCTCAGACCTGGGCAAGAGATGTTCCGGACCCCTGGGCACTAGAAATTGTCTCTCAGGGGTATCTTCTAGAATTCAAGGACCTTCCTCCAAATGGAAGGTTCCACATGTCTCGCTTATCTTTAGACCAGATAAAGAGACAGGCATTCTTACATTGCGTAGAAGACCTTTTAAAAATGGGAGTGATACACCCAGTTCCAACAGCAGAACAAGGACTGGGATTTTACTCAAACCTGTTTGTAGTTCCCAAAAAGGAAGGAACTTTCAAGCCAATTCTGGATTTAAAGATCCTAAACAAATTCCTCAGAGTTCCATCATTCAAAATGGAAACCATTCGGACAATTTTACCAATGATCCAGGAGGGTCAATATATGACTACCGTGGACTTAAAGGATGCGTACCTGCATATTCCTATCCACAAAGATCACCATCAGTTCCTGAGGTTCGCCTTTCTGGACAAGCATTACCAGTTTCGTGGCTCTTCCCTTCGGATTGGCCACTGCTCCCAGAATTTTCACAAAGGTGCTAGGGTCTCTTCTAGCGGTGCTAAGGCCAAGGGGCATTGCAGTAGCACCTTACCTAGACAACATTTTAATACAAGCATCGTCCTTTCACAAAGCAAAGGCTCATACAGACATTGTTCTAGCCTTTCTAAGGTCCCACGGGTGGAAGGTGAACATAGAAAAAAGTTGTCTGTCCCCGTTCACAAGGGTTCCCTTCCTGGGAACAATAATAGACTCAGTAGAAATGAAGATCTTTCTGACAGAGGTCAGGAAGTTAAAACTTCTGAACACTTGTCGAGTTCTTCAATCCATTCCTCAACCCTCCATAGCTCAGTGCATGTAGGTAATAGGACTCATGGTTGCAGTAATGGACGTGGTTCCATTTGCTCGAATTCATTTAAGACCATTGCAACTGTGCATGCTCAAACAGTGGAATGGGGATTATGCAGATTTGTCTCCCCAGATTCAAATGGACCAGAAAACCAGAGACTCAATCCTCTGGTGGTTGTCTCTGGATCACCTGTCTCAGGGAATGAGTTTCCGAAGACCGGAGTGGATCATTGTCACAACCGACGCCAGCCTCCTAGGCTGGGGCGCGGTCTGGGAGTCCCTGAAGGCTCAGGGTCTATGGTCTCGGGAAGAATCTCTTCTCCCGATAAACATTTTGGAATTGAGAGCGATATTCAATGCGCTCCAGGCATGGCCTCAACTAGCGGAGGCCAAATTCATCAGATTTCAGTCGGACAACATGACGACTGTGGCGTACATCAATCATCAGGGGGTAACAAAGAGTTCCCTGGCGATGAGAGAGCTATCCAAAATCATCAAATGGGCAGAGGATCACTCTTGCCATCTATCAGCAATTCACATCCCAGGAGTGGACAACTGGGAAGCGGATTATCTGAGTCGTCAGACTTTCCATCCGGGGGAGTGGGAACTTCACCCGGAGGTTTTTGCCCAGTTAACCCAACTATGGGGCATTCCAGATCTGGATCTGATGGCGTCACGTCAGAACTCCAAAGTTCCACGTTACAGGTCCAGGTCCAGGGATCCCAAGGCGACATTGGTAGATGCCTTAGTAGCACCTTGGTCGTTCAATCTAGCTTATGTCTTTCCACCGTTTCCCCTTCTCCCCCGGCTAGTAGCCAGGATCAAACAGGAGAAGGCTTCGGTAATTCTGATAGCTCCTGCGTGGCCACGCAGGACTTGGTATGCAGACCTGGTGAATATGTCATCGGTTCCACCACGGAAGCTACCTTTGAGGCAGGACCTTCTAATTCAAGGTCCATTCGAACATCCAAACCTAGTGTTACGGTTACCCTTAGTCTCGCTGAGAGATGGACCGCTTAGTAGCCTGGATCCCTATTGCTAAAGAGGGGAGAAGCTGCTTTCCATAGTATTCTATATGAGTCTCACAAATATAGAATAATCTCCCTTAGCTGCAGTACAGCTAGGATACCCTTCTGCCCACAAAAACGAGTCAACGCTGCGATTGAGGGTCAAACAAGAACTCAGGACTGGGATGCCCAGCCTGCTTTTTATTAAGGTTACATGCACACAGGGCACTCCCAGGGGGAGAGGGGGGGAAGCACAAAATCCCCCATCACACATTTAGATAGAGAGCACTGTCCTTTGACAGGCCACAATAGGATTACAGTATTTAAGATAACAAGTTTACAAGTTCATCTTATCAATTAGCAGTCTGGCTCCAGAGGTGATTAGACAATAGTTTCTAAAAGCTGAAAAAAAAGAGTTAACTCTTTATGAAATGATACTTGTTACGGTTTTCTTGGAGCCCTTCTTAGGCGCTGGCTTGCTGGTTCAGGCATTGCTGCTGGGAAATAAGCTCTTCACAACAAAATAACTAATGCTTCTGTAACAGTGCTCCCTTTCTGTGGAACACTCTGGCAGACACGGTCTGACCCCTTTTCAGGGCAGACTAAGGCTGTCCAGACCGCTGGTTATGCGGGGCTGAGGTCGGTTTGTCTGGACAACCCGTCGGCGTTGCCATTCTGTTTCCCAGGTCTGTAAGTAATGGTGAAATTGAAGGGTTGCAACGATAAGCTCCAACGTAATAGCCTGCCGTTATCTCCAGAGACCCGGTTCAGCCACACCAACGGGTTATGGTCGGTGACCAGAGTGAACTCCTGACCATATAAATAGGGAGTCAATTTCTTTAATGCCCACACCAAAGCCAAACACTCCTTTTCGACCGCTGCATAGCTGACTTCGCGGGGCAGGAGCTTCCGGCTGATGTAGGCAACTGGATGCTCCCCTCCATCTTCGCCTACTTGGCTGAGGACGGCTCCCAGCCCGAACATGGAAGCATCTGTATGGACGATAAAACGTTTGTTAAGGGCTGGGGCCGCCAGGACAGGAGCGTTAATTAGAGCATTTTTGAGAGCCTGGAAAGCCGTTTCACAGTGGGGAGACCACAGGACCTGTCGAGGTAAGTTCTTCTTGGTCAAGTCAGTCAGGGGTTTGGCAAGTGTGCTGTAGTCTGGTACGAACCGTCTATAGTACCCTGCCGTGCCCAGGAAGGCTAGGACCTGAGTCTTAGTGATGGGGGTGGGCCAATTGGCGACAGCTTCTATTTTGGCCGGCTCTGGTCGCTGTTTTCCACACCCCACCCGGTGACCCAGGTACTGTACCTCGGCCATCCCAAAGTGGCATTTCTCTGGCTTCAGAGTCAGGCCAGCAGCCCGGATCTGATCCAGAACCATTCCCACATGAGCTAAGTGGTCCTCCCAGGACTCACTGTGGATCGCTATGTCGTCCAGGTAGGCGCAAGCAAAACTCTGGAAGCCATCCAGGAGCCTATCCACCAAGCGCTGGAATGTAGCTGGGGCATTCTTCATCCCAAACGGCATTACCCTAAACTGATATAAGCCGAATGGGGTGACGAATGCCGACTTGGGGATAGCCTCCGGGGCCAGGGGAATCTGCCAGTAACCTTTGCAGAGGTCAATAGTGGTCAGGTAATTTCCCCTGGCTATACGATCGAGTAGCTCGTCTACCCTGGGCATAGGGTAAGCGTCCGTCACGGTATTTTCATTGAGCCTCCGATAGTCTACGCAGAACCGGGTGGTCCCATCTTTCTTGGGCACCAAGACAACTGGGGAGGCCCAGGGACTATCGGAGGGCTCAATTACCCTGAGCTGGAGCATCTCATCTATCTCCTTCTTCATTCCTGTCCTAACTGCTTCGGGGATTCGGTACGGAGCCTGGCGCAAGGGAGCTTGTCCCGGAGTATCTACCTGGTGGGTGGTTAAAGTAGTGTACCCTGGCTTCGGGGAGAAGGTGAGGTGTTTGGACTGGAGGAGTTGGTTGAGCTGCTCCCTTTCAGTGGGGCTAAGTCGGTCCCCTATCTGAACCTGTGCCACTATACCTGTGGGGAGGCTCTTTTCTAATAGGTCTGGAATGGGTAAACTGTCGGGGTCTTCCTGAGGGGAACAACATACGGCCGTCACGTTCTCTGGTCGCTCAAAATATTCCTTGAGCATGTTTACATGGAATGTCTTTCTAAGATTGTTGTCGTGGCAGCTAGCTATCACATAAGTGGTGTCTCCCCTTTTCTCTACGATCTGGTAGGGACCCTGCCAGGACGCCTGCAATTTGTCTGTCTTCACCGGCTTAAGTACTAACACCTTTTGTCCTATGGTGAAGATTCTCTTTCGGGCCCCCCGATCGTACCATACTTTCTGTCTTCTCTGGGCCAACTGGAGATTAGCCCGCACGGATTTGGCTAATTGCTCCATTCGGTCCCTGAGTTCCAGCACGTATGGCACAATGGGGACACCGTCAGCCTCCATCTCTCCCTCCCAGTGCTCCCGGATCAGGTTTAGGGGTCCCCGTACCTTTCTTCCGTAGAGCAACTCGAAGGGAGAGAACCCTGTCGTTTCCTGGGGCACCTCCCGATAAGCAAATAGGAGGTGCGGCAGGAAGCGTTCCCAGTCTCGGTATTCCTGAGTGAACGTCTTGAGCATTTGCTTGAGGGTCCCATTGAACCTCTCACACAGCCCGTTCGTCTGGGGGTGGTATGGGGAGCTCAGGAGGGACTTAATTTTGCAAACCTGCCAGAGTTGTTGGGTCAATTCAGCCGTAAATTGGGTGCCTCGGTCGGATAGGATTTCTTTTGGAAATCCTACCCGGGAGAACACCTCTACTAGTGCATTCGCTACCGTATCCGCTTGTATGTTGGATAGGGCGACAGCCTCTGGGTACCTGGTAGCGTAGTCCACTACGGTAAGAATGTATCGCTTACTGGAGGGACTAGGGGTAGCCAGTGGTCCAACTAGGTCAATAGCAACCCGGCTGAAGGGTTCCTCTACAATGGGCATATTTACTAGCTGGGCTTTAGGGTGATCGCCTCGCCTTCCTACTCGTTGACACACATCGCAGGTGTTACAGTAAGTTCTAACGTCAGCGTGCACCCCTGGCCAAAAGAACGTGTGAGTAATGCGGTGTAGGGTACGGGTAACGGCTAGGTGGCCTGCTAAGGGGATGTCGTGGCCTATTTTGAGGATTTCTTGACGGTATTTGTGGGGCACTACCAGCTGTCGCCTACGCTGTCCCCTTTTCTCTGTCCAGCGGTATAGTTTCCCTTTTTCCCATAAGAATGTTTCGTTATCTGCCCCGCCCCCTCCGGTCTCTGCTCGTTCCCGGTACTTTTGTAAGGTCGGGTCAGTCTTAGACTCTGCCTCGAAAGCATCTGGGGTGTCCCAGGGTATGGGGCCTAACCTGTCAGGCAAGGTCGGGGTAGGTCTTACCTGTGTCTCCCGCACTGGTGAGAGCTCTCGCTCCGTCCGGGCTTGGGCCCGTGTAGTCACTGGGTCCGCCTCGTTGTTGCATACTGGAGCATAGGCAGAAGTCATGGGGCCCAAATCGTTGCCCAGTAGTACTTCGGCAGGTAAATTATCCATTAGGCCCACGTTCACAGCCCCCTTTCCCGCTCCCCAATCAAGATGTACTTTAGCTGTTGGAATTTTGTACACATCCCCCCCCGCCACTCTAACGGCCACAGTCTGTCCGGATCGCTTGTGCTCTGGCACCAAATGACTCTGTACCAGCGTGATAGTAGCCCCTGTGTCTCGCAATCCCTCGGTAGATCGCCCCTCGAGCCATACCCTCTGCCGATGGTGCTGGCGGTTATCTGAGGCAGCATATACAGGGTCTGCCTCGTGAAGCGGCCCCACATATCCCTCCATAGGGGCCTCTTGGTTAACACAGAGGGCCCGGGCCGGACGATAGGACCCAGAGGGGTAATTGTAATTCCTGGGTGTCTGGTGCGTATTAAGGGGGCAGCTAGCCATGAAATGCCCTGGTTGCTTGCATCGGTGGCAAGTCGGTCTGGGACGCTCAGAGCTGTTATTGGGTGGTCCTGAGTGTCGGACGGGCCCTGTGGGCACCGGGGCTCGGAATTCAGCACGAGGGGGTGCACGGTAAACCTCTCTGGGTTCGACCCGTGCTGGAGCTCGGTAGTTCATGGGTTCGTGAAGACGGGAGTCATAATGTTCATCGGCCAATTTGGCTGCTTCTTCTAAGGTAGAAGGCCGCCTGTCTCGCAGCCATTCCTTCCCTTGCTGTTCCATGCCATTATAAAAATGTTCTAAGAGAAACAATTGTAAAATTTCCTCCCCAGTCACCGCTTTACATCCGCTCAGCCAGTGATTTGCCGCTCTCCGCATTCGGTGCGCCCATTCCATATGGGTATCGTTAGGCTTCTTTTCCGTGCCCCGAAACTGTCGGCGATACGTGTCCGGAGTTACAGCGTACCGTCGCAACAGTGTCTCCTTAACTAGCTCATACTGTGTCACTTCCTCAGCACCCAGAGTACGAAAGGCTTCCAGGGCTCGCCCGGATAGTTTCCCAGACAATATTGTGGGCCACTCTCTGTTGGGAATCTGGTGCAGGGCACATTGCCTTTCGAAGTCCGCCAAATATTCATCAATCCCTGTCTCGCTCTCTAGGAAGGGTCGAAATGCCGCATAGGGTATCTTGGGCCTCCCAGCATTTTCGACAGGGATGATTACCTGCGGGGCTTCAGCATTGCGGTGTGCGTTCGCTAGGTTGAGTTCGTGGGCTCGAGTCTCTCGTATATACTCGTCCGCCTCCGCCATCAACTGCTGTACCAATTCCATGGAGGGGTTCGGCCCGTATAATGAGAGCCTTTCCCGAACAATCCTGGTTTTTTCGTCACTAATCGTGGTCGGTGTTTCCGCCATTGTGAAGCTCTGATCCAGTTCGGTCAATTCTGCGATCAGCTCTCTCCTCGGCCGGTTGCTGGCGTACCCCCCTCTGCTTTCAAGTAAATCCTTTAGGGTTGTACGCTTCAATTTTTCGTAAGCGCTCTCCATCCGTTCTGTACCTCTCCTAGGAAATCCAGGAAAATCCCGCCGCTGCCGCCAAATGTTACGGTTACCCTTAGTCTCGCTGAGAGATGGACCGCTTAGTAGCCTGGATCCCTATTGCTAAAGAGGGGAGAAGCTGCTTTCCATAGTATTCTATATGAGTCTCACAAATATAGAATAATCTCCCTTAGCTGCAGTACAGCTAGGATACCCTTCTGCCCACAAAAACGAGTCAACGCTGCGATTGAGGGTCAAACAAGAACTCAGGACTGGGATGCCCAGCCTGCTTTTTATTAAGGTTACATGCACACAGGGCACTCCCAGGGGGAGAGGGGGGGAAGCACAAAATCCCCCATCACACATTTAGATAGAGAGCACTGTCCTTTGACAGGCCACAATAGGATTACAGTATTTAAGATAACAAGTTTACAAGTTCATCTTATCAATTAGCAGTCTGGCTCCAGAGGTGATTAGACAATAGTTTCTAAAAGCTGAAAAAAAAGAGTTAACTCTTTATGAAATGATACTTGTTACGGTTTTCTTGGAGCCCTTCTTAGGCGCTGGCTTGCTGGTTCAGGCATTGCTGCTGGGAAATAAGCTCTTCACAACAAAATAACTAATGCTTCTGTAACACCTAGTTTCTCTGCAACTGACTGCTTGGAGATTGAACGCTTGATTCTAGCTAAGCGTGGGTTTTCGGAATCAGTTATAGATACCCTGATCCAGGCTAGAAAGCCGGTCACCAGGAAAATTTACCATAAGATATGGAGGAAATATCTTTGTTGGTGTGAATCCAAAGGTTACTAATGGAGTAAGATTAGGATTCCAAGGATTCTAGCGTTTCTCCAAGAAAGATTGGAGAAAGGTTTGTCAGCTAGTTCCTTAAAAGGACAGATTTCCGCTCTGTCTGTTTTGTTACACAAGCGTCTGGCAGCAATGCCAGATGTTCAGGCGTTTGTACAGGCTTTAGTCAGAATCAAGCCTGTCTATAGACCTGTGGCTCCTCCATGGAGTCTAAATTTAGTTCTTTCAGTTCTTCAAGGGGTTCCATTTGAACCTCTACATTCCATAGATATCAAGTTACTATCTTGGAAAGTTTTGTTTTTGGTAGCTATTTCTTCTGCTAGAAGAGTTTCTGAATTGTCTGCTTTGCAGTGTAATTCACCTTACCTGGTGTTCCATGCAGATAAGGTTGTTTTACGTACCAAACCTGGTTTTCTTCCAAAAGTGGTTTCCAATAAGAATATTAACCAGGAGATAGTTGTTCCTTCTCTGTGTCCTAATCCAGTTTCTAACAAGGAACGTCTGTTGCACAATCTTGATGTGGTTCGTGCTTTAAAGTTCTATCTAAAAGCAACTAAAGACTTCAGACAAACATCGTCCTTGTTTGTCGTCTATTCTGGCAAGAGGAGAGGTCAAAAGGCGACTGCGACCTCTCTGTCCTTCTGGCTGAAAAGCATCATCCGGTTGGCTTATGAGACTGCTGGAAGGCAGCCCCCTGAACGAATTACAGCTCACTCTACTAGAGCTGTGGCTTCCACATGGGCTTTCAAGAATGAGGCTTCTGTTGAACAGATCTGTAAGGCAGCGACTTGGTCTTCTCTGCATACATTTGCCAAATTTTACAAATTCGATACTTTTGCTTCTTCGGAGGCTATTTTTGGGAGAAAGGTTTTACAAGCAGTGGTGCCTTCCGTTTAGGTTACCTGACTTGTTCCCTCCCTTCATCCGTGTCCTAAAGCTTTGGTATTGGTTCCCACAAGTAAGGATGAAGCCGTGGACCGGATACACCAATGTAGGAGAAAACAGAAATTATGTTTACCTGATAAATTTCTTTCTCCTACGGTGTATCCAGTCCTCGGCCCACCCTGGCATTTTAGTCAGGTTTAAATTTATTTTTGTAAACTACAGTCACCGTTGCACCCTATGGTTCTCCTTTTTCTCCTAACCATCGGTCGAATGACTGGGGGGCGGTGCCTGAGGGGAGCTATATGGACAGCTCTGCTGTGTGCTCTCTTTGCCACTTCCTGTAGGGATTGAGAATATCCCACAAGTAAGGATGAAGCCGTGGACCGGATACACCGTAGGAGAAAGAAATTTATCAGGTAAACATAAATTCTGTTTTTGCGATTGATCAGTGTAGAGGGGTACTTTGCAATGGGGTTTGTGGTGGTTTAGGAGTTAATAGTGTAGTGAGGTACTTTGTGGTGGGCTGTGTGGTGGTTTAGGGGTTATTAGTGTAATGGGGTATTTTGTGGTGGTTTAGGGGGTTATTAGTGTAGTGGGATACTTTGCGGTTGGCTATGTGGTGGTTTAGAGGTTAATAGTGTAGAGAAGTACTGTGTGTTGGGCTATGTGGGGGTTTAGGGGTTAATAGTGTAGATGAGTAGTTTGCGATGTGAGGGTGTGGTGGTGTTGGGGTTAATACTGTAGACAGGGCCGTACTGGACCACTCCCCCCCTCCGCTCAGTACCCCCCCCGTTCACCATTTCACATACATGCAGGCACAAAACACACACACACACTACACAGCATTCACATACATACAGGCACACAACACACACTACACAGCATTCACATACATGCAAGCACACAACACACACACACTATGCAGCATTCACATACATGCAGGAACACAACATACACACACTACACAGTATTCATATACA
Source organism: Bombina bombina (assembly GCF_027579735.1). Taxonomy (NCBI): domain Eukaryota; kingdom Metazoa; phylum Chordata; class Amphibia; order Anura; family Bombinatoridae; genus Bombina; species Bombina bombina. The sequence continues at coordinate 595,630,682 of NC_069500.1, forward strand.
TGCAGCCACACATCATACACCACACACACACTACACAGTATTCATGTTCATGCAGACACACAGCATTCACATTCATGCATGCACACAACACACACACTTCACAGCATTCACATACATGCAGGCACACAACACACACACTACACAGCATTCACATACATGCAGGCACACAACACACATACACTACACAGCATTCACATACATGCAGGCACACAGCACACACACACACACAGCATTCACATAACATACACAGGATTCCCATACATGCAGAAACACAACATACACACAAAACATGCACATTCAAGTACTAGGCATAGCATACACATTTGTATAACACACAAGGGAATACTAGATAGTATCTCCCAGCTTTAATTTTGATGGGGAATGTAAGGTATCTGAGACCAGTGTCACTGATCTGTAAAAGTGGGTACTGAGGTCCTGGGAGAACATGGCTGCTACAGTTGTGTACTAGTAGTACCACCTATGCAATATTAACCTATCATCACTCCAATTTGTTCTAAATATCTGGAGCATTTCACTTCTCATTGATTCATCCCTTGTTGCTGCATGACAGTGCCTACATTAGCTTCCTACAGACTCTCACTCCTCAATCTTTTAACCCTTATCTTAAAATCCCTCTTCAACCCTGCATCTCCTCTTTCTCCTTCATGCCTTACCTTGTCCTTGTCTACAAACAAATCTCTTTAAACTGTTACGTAACTGCACTGCCACTTTCTACCTCATTCTGGCACTTAGAAATATGTTTGAGAGTTTATGGAGTAGAGAAGTTCTCTACTCCCTTCATCAACTCTCAAACATAGTTCTATGGCATGGCCCAGCACCCAGCCGATTAATCTGTCAGACAGACTTTCCTCATCCTCAACAACCACTTATTTAAAGTTTACAATAACACCAATGAGTCAACCGGCCCAGCAAAAATAATTTTTAATTTTTTTGATGAAACAAACAGCTCAGCCTCACCTGCTAATTAATTATCTTGTGCTGCGGCTGCCTGCTGCGGCTGCCTGCTGCGTTGTCACCACTCACCAGTCCGGGTCTGTTTCACAATGAGCCTGCAGTGCCAGACTTGTTTCCCGAATCCCGAATCCCGCCCACCGTGACCCCACCAGCACCACAACAGCAAAGGAGATTGTTTGTAAATGTGCGGAAAAGGCACAAGACGTGACATGGTGGCTCGTGTAATCTATTCCCAACACCATATAGTCTGCCACCAGTGGAGGAGGAGAAAAACTGGGCCAATGTACTAGAAAAAAAAAGGCCCTCTCTGCTCACCTGGCCCAGGCTGGCCGCCCATGGTCCACCGTGACCTGCTGAGTTCTCCTCATGGCTGCTAGGACCAGCTGCGGCCCCGGCATCTCTCCTGTCCTCAGCTCAGTCCTACTCCTCTCCCTCCAAGAAAGTACTCTCTCTCCTCCCAATGACACTCTAAGAGGCACAGCCACCCTGTGAGTGTCACGTGGAAAGGCTCGCAGCTTCAGTGTAGTGTGCAGGCTGAGCTGCGTGCCGGATGTTGTCGTCACTCCTGCCAGCCCAGGTGCTGCTCAGTCAGTGTCAGTGATCGCCCGATGATGGATCTGTGATCTCTGAGAGTGTGTGCATGCGGGGCGGGCCGATATTAAATAGGGAATGATTGATAATGGCTGGGCTGGCTAAGGCCGCGGCACCAGCTTGCTTTGAAAATGGAAATAAAAAGTCACTGCTACTGGTACACATAAAAATAAAATTTTATTTAATACACAATTAAAAAAAAATCATTTGAAAAAATTGTTCAATGCGGTCGCGGTGGTGGGCGGGGCCAAATTACCGCGCGGCCTACCGGGCATTTGCCCGGTATGCCTGACGCTCAGTCTGGGCCTGACTGTAGATGGGTAGTTTGCAATGTGGGGGTGTGGTGATTTAGAGGTTAGGGATACTTTGCAATGGGGGTTGTGGCAGTTTAGGGGTTAATACTGTAGATGGGTAGTTTGCGATGTGAGGTGTAGCAGTTTAGGGGTTAATAGTGTAGTACGGTAATTTGTGGTGGGCTATGTGGTGGTACAGGGGTTAATAGTGTAGAGGGGTATTTTGCAATGTGAGGGTGTGATGGTGTAGCGGTTAATAGTGTAAAGGGGTATTTTGCAATTTAGGGGTGTGGCAGTTTAGGTGTTAATAGTGTAGAGGGGTAGTTTGAGATGAGGGTGTGTAGCATTTTAGGGGTTAATAGTGTAGTGGGGTACTTTGCCGTGGACTATGTGGTGGTTTAGGAGTTATTAGAGTAGGGGAATAATGGCGATTCGGGTTAGCGCACAAGTTCTTGCCCCATTGAAGTCTTTGGGGGGATATTTTAAGGCTCGATATTCTAGCTTCGGCTTTTTACGTGCATTGGGTTAGCGAGAGTAAAAAAACTTTACTTTTAACTTGTAACATGCAAAGAACTGTGGGAGTTAGCGTGCGAGAAAAGACAGATTAATTCAAGGCTGAGGGACTGATGATCAAAAACTGGCCTGCATGGAGAGAAATCGCACCAAATCATTGGGGCTATTTTTTAGCATTATTTTGCAATGTAGGTTTCTCTCCTTCCCATCCAAAACTTTGCATCAAGAAATAAGCAACTCTTGAGAAAAAAATTGCCTTTTTAAAAGTCTTTGAGGGACTTTCGCTACTGACAAGGCGTAATAGATCATTTCACCAGAACCAAGAAATTTAGATCATCAGGCTCTTAGACCAGTGATTGACTTTTAAAGACCACATTAAAGGGACAGTTTACTCAAAAAATGTGTTCCCTTTAATTTGTTCCCAATGATCCTCTTTATCTGTTGGAGTGTATTAAATTGCTTGCAAGTATTTCCATTACCCTTATATAGGCATTTGAAATAGTTTATTTAGCCTGTGTTAACCCCACCTATTCTCAAAGTTTTTGGCCTTAAGGCACAGCTGTGTAAACACAACCAGCAGAAGAAATTACACTCCCAGTGGTGTATAGAAGAGATAAGGTAATAAAATGTTAATTTTCCATTGTTTCATTGGTGATTGGTTTAAGGACAGATATAAGATAAAGAAGCATGTACATGTACACAATGTGATAAAGTAATGAGATCAGATTATACCTACAAGCTCAACCCATTTTATTAGGTTGTGGCTTCAAAACACAAAATCAGCTAATTCATATACACAAATAAGCCTTAAAAAAGCAAATCTCATACATTTTATACTCTGCAGCAAGTAAAAAAAGTAATTGGAAACACATTAAGGGAAAAACTATTTTATAGTATACTGTCCCTTTAGGCAACACCTGTAAAATCTCTGCACAAGGCAAAACCCAGCATGAAGTTTCAGAGATAGTGCCAGTGATCTTAAATAAAAAACAGAAGACACTGTTGGGCTATTTTCAGTAGAAAATACTAGCATTATCCCAATATTTACAATCTTCACATTTTCTATCCTTTTTTCCAGTCATTTCTGGTTTCAGTTACCAGGTTCCTAACATATTTTAAAGGCTTTAGACAGTATTATACATACACCATAAGCAAGATGAATGGAAGAATCAGCCCAGGGTTCGAGGCATAGCCAAATACTTTTGCAAACCATGCTGGGAAGTCATTATCCAGAGTCTCCTGTATAACTTCGTACATTCGTTGTTTTCCACTAATAACAAAACACAAACATAAAATGAATACTGTGATTACAAGGACAATGAGGAATCATACAAACAATATGTGATATAGTTATAAGCTAAAAACTTCACAGTAAACGGTAACATGGTTTCTTTGAGTGACATTTGAACTCTTCAGAGAAGCATACCACCTTACCATGCATCATCCCACTTTAATAGACAGATAAAGAGATAATCTTAAAAATAATTGCACTGCATTTAGTGGTTGCAATATGTAGTGCATATTGACCACACGAAACACAAAAAAGAATAAAAATAAAATTATTTATATGTGTGCGTATATGTGTATATATATATATATATATATATATATATATATATATATATATATATATATATATATACTGTATATATATATATATATATATATATATATATATATATATATATATATATATATATATACACACAGTATATCAGGGCTCAAAATTTCCACTAGCCATTGGTGAGTGGAAATTTAATGGTGGCGAGTAAAAGTTAGTTAGTAAATGTTGAGTCTGAAGTATGTTGTTAGTATGTTGTTAGTAGCAAAGTTTGTACCTTGTATTTGCAGAATGTGCATTCATATTGCAGCACTGACAAACACACATTTTGGGCTATGTGGTAAAACTATTATCTAATGGGATATTATATAGCCATGAAAGTGCAAGGATATGTTATTCCTCTAGAGCTGTAGGAACCCCATTAGTGCTTAGACTGTTACTTCTGAGTGGGTGAACGGGGCAGAGAGAGAGAGAGTGGAGAGTAAAAGTGAAAAAGAAGGTAGAGTTAAGAGAGAAAGGAGTAAAAAAAAGAGTGAAGAGATATGAGAGAGGGAAAAGAAGAGTGTAAAGAGAAGATATGGCTTGAGAGAGAAGGGAGAGGGTAAAAAGAGAGACTCGAGAGTGGAGGGAGTCTTGAAATATGGTTAAGAGCGAGAAAGGAGAGATGATAATTATTAAAAAATAAAATAAAACATCTCCATGTCTGCTATTATCTTCCATAACGGTCAGCACTCTCTATGTTCAATAACTTCCTTTTTCTTTCCAGCCGCTGTCTTCCCCAGAACTCCTAGCTGGTGTTTCTAACTGCTATGAACTTATTTGTGTTAATTTATGACTGCATGTAGCATTAATTAGTTTATTATGGTATAAAATAAAAACAATATTACAAAATGTTTCATAATGGCTAAGTATATGCAAAAGGGGGTGAAGTAGTGGGTGTGGGTGGGATTAGAAGTGGCTAGTAACATTTTGTCCTGGCTAGTAGCTTAGGACTTGGAATTTTGAGCTCTGTATATAGTTTAGGCCCCAGTGTGTGTAGTTTTATGTGCTGGTCTGACAGCCCCTCTCTGTGTGTCTGTTTACCACTTTTATTGGAAAAAATACCAGCCATATAAATTAGTATATATTTGTTTCAATGATTATACAGCATACATCAGAAACTGAAGCTGCTGGGGCACATTTTAAATTATTATTATCATTCATTTAACATTATATTCCATTATACTTTAATGTAATTCTATATATATTCTTTATCTACATTCACCTGAAACTTAAAAATACCAGCCATGAAAGTGAAATACTGACAGGGTGGTAACTCTACAATGGGTGTTAAGGTTTGTGATTGGCTGTAGTCTCACTGTGTTAGATTAAAAAAAATGCTTGGCAGCAAGAGGTGGCCAAGGCATTAAGTACAATTACACAGCTTGAGGTATAAACAATATATTTATATTGTGTGAATGGTTTGTTTTTGTTTGTTTTTACGGGAATTAGTATGCATTAGACACTGCAATTATAAAGATGCAGGGTAATTATTTACTGTCCATTGTTTAGTCTGTATTCTTATTCATCAGTCATCATTTTGTCTCTATCAATCACTGTCTGGGGTTTTGTGTTACATTATTAGTTACTGTAATGCTTTAAATAAATAATGTTGAAATAAATAGACTACAATTACTTCTAATAATATTAATAATATATTTCCCTAATGTTTTTCATTGAACTATACTATAATCATTTATTTGCAATTTTATTTACATACTTTTGGTATCAATTAAAAATGACTGACAAGTGATTTATTTAACCTACTATTAGCAAAAGAATGACAGAAGAACGGCAATAAATATGCTCAATGTCATGTTTAATAGAACAAAAAAGTCCCTAAAAAATAAGACCCTTTAAACAGCTGACAATTTAGCCATGCAAATGCAATAATGAGCATTCAAATGACTCAAAAGGAACCGCCTATGAGTTACAGCAATATCACCTCTTGATTTTTCTAGAGAAACTGGGACATAAACAGAAGCTAAATGGTGGGATAGTGTGATAAAGTTTCTACTTCAGGACAATCACACAAATTGCTGGATAGCTGGGAGTTGGATTGGGGAAGTAATGGCCACAATATTGGGGGACTGCAAAATGTTGACCACAAAACTAAATTATGAAGGGTGCAGGAAGTAACAGTATCAGACAATATCTTCTACTACCTATTTCTAAATCCCCTCTTCTCTATTATATACAAATGGTGTTCCTCTGAGTAGAGCACTGGGCAGGTAACAAAGATACTACTGTGCATATACAGAGCAACTGGCACTATTGGTGGTGCTACAGTTATAAATGAAGTGCATTACATCCCATAGCACCCCCTTAGATAGAACATCTCAGCACCCCATGGGACTGCTACTACATATTGGGCCAGATTATGAGTGGATCACGAATTAACACTCCTGCTTAAGCGTTAATTGCGCTAAAAGTAAGATTTTTGCAATTGTCGGGTTGAGCTCGTATTATGAGTTTAAAGTAATCTGTTTTTTCTCTTGTGCTAAGCCGATGAGCACAAAAATCCGAAGTTAGAATATCTTGTGCGCATTCACATGTTCCCCATAGAAGTCAATGGAGAAAAAAAAGTGGGAAAAAGAACACCCCACTCTCATGCAAACCTGATCGCATATTCTCAAGTGTACTAACCCAACATAAAAATATGAATATTTCCATTCCAATGTTCTGCACATAGCAGAATATGTTTTATTTATTCCTAAATACATATTTCTACATATATCTGATGGCATTTTGTTAAAACACACACATATATATATATATATATATATATATATATATATATATATATATATATATATGTATAGATATATACAGTTATGGCCAAAAAGATTGGCATACCTGCCTTTCTGTCAGATATTGCACCACTTCGCCTACATAATTGTTGTAATTACAAATGTTTAGGCATTCTCATGTTTATTTATTTTGTTTGTATTGGTATGACACAAAAAATATGGAGAGAAAAAAGCCAAATCTGACACATTCCACGCAAAAATTCCAAAAATGGACTGGACAAAATTACAGGCAGTCTCCGGGTTACAGACATCCGACTTAAGTACAACTCGTACTTGCAAATGGAGAAAATAGAGCTTTCTTTCTTTCTTTCTTTCTTTCTTTCTTTCTTTCTTTCTTTCTTTCCAGGATAACTCAAAATACTCAAAATTCAATTGTCACAAGGACAGAGAGTGATGTGAAATTTTCTGAACAGGGGCACAGATAGCAAAACAAACTTTTTCCTATGATATCCAAAACGAAAAAAATATTTGGCTAGACTTTCACCTAAAAAAAGTGCCTGTTCCAACTTACATGCAAATTAAACTTAAGAACAAACCTACAGAACCTATCTTGTTCATAACCTGGGGACTGCCTGTATTGCCACCCTCAATTTAATATTTGGTAGTACACCCCTTGGAAAAAATAACTGAAATCAATCACTTCCTGTTACCATCAATGAGTTTTTACACCTCTCTACTGGAATTTTGGACCACTCTTCTTTCGCAAACAGCTCCAGGTCTCTCAGATTTGAAGGGTTCCTTTTCCAAACTGCTGTTTTGAGATCTCTCCACAGGTGCTCTATAGGATTAAGATCTGGACTAATTGCTGTCCAGTTCAGTATTCTCCAGCCCTTTGTCTTATACCATTTCTGGGTGCTTTTTGATGTTTGCTTTGGGTCTTTGTCCTGCTGTAAGACCCATGACCTCTGACGGAGACCCCATTTTCTGACACTGGACCCTACATTGCTTCACAGAATACTTTGGTAGTCTTCAGATTTCATAATGCCATGCACATAGTCAAGACATCCAGTGCCTGAAGCAGCAAAGTAACCACAAAACATCAGTGAACCTCCACCATGTTTGACTGTAGTGACTGTATTCTTTTCTTTAAAAGGCTCATTTATTTTTCTGAAAACATTAGAATGGTGGTCTTTACCAAAACACTATAAATTTGTTTCATCTGGCCACAGCCCATTCTCCCATCTCAGATAAGTTTTGGCAAACTCCAATCTGGCTTTTTTATGTTTCTGTGTCAGCAGTGGGGTCCTCCTGGGTCTTCTACCATAGCGTCCCTTTTCATCCAGATGGCGACATATAGTGCGAGCTGACACATTTGTACCCATGTGCCTTGAAGATCAGTTTGAATTTGTCTGGCAGTTGATCAAGGTTCTTTATCCACCTTTTGAACAATCCTTCATTGCAATTTTGATCAATTTTTCTCTTTTGTCCTCATCCAGGGAGATTAGCTACAGTGCCATGGGCTGTAAACTTCTTGACAATGTTGTGCACAATGGACCCAGGAACATTAAGATCTTTGGAGATGGACTTGTAACCTTGAGATTGTCCATGTTCTCCTACAATTTTTGTTCTCAATTATTTGCTGCATTTTCTCTTCTCCATGCTCAGTGTGGCACACAGAGACACACATCAGAAAAGTTGAGTCAAATTTTCACCATTTTAACTGGTTGCCGCTGTGATTTCTATATTGTCAGCACCTGTTAATTGATACAGTTGAGTTTAATTACAAATTACAGGAGCATCACAAACTTGGAATGCAATTATTTCTTATAATTTTGAGAAGGTGGCAATAATTTTGTCCAGTCCATTTTTGGAGTTTTGCATGGAATGTGTCAGATTTGGCTTTTTTTTTTCTCCACTTTTTTGTGTCATACGAATACAAACAAAAGAAATAAACATGAGAATGCCTAAACAATTTTCTGCGCGAAGTGGTCCATTATCTGACATGCAGGGGTGCCAATATTTTTGGCCATGACTGTAGGAATATCTATTTATGTATATCTATTTAGAAATACATAGAACATATTCTGCTATATGCAGAACAATGGAATGTCCAATATTTACAGTAAATACATAATTAAAACCTTTATTAAAAATGAGTATTGAATATATATGCTTTTACATGGTTTCAGCTACTTAACGGCAAAGGGCTCCAAAGTGCACACACACACACACACACACACATATATATATATATATATATATATATATATATATATATATATATATATATATATATATATATATATATATATATCAAGAAATATACAGGAGGGACACATTTGCTTGAAGCTAGGACAGAAAATTAGGATAAGGTGACCTACACCGTCTATACCTTCAAAAAATCCACTTAATTATGGTGCAGACCCTTTGTAAAATGTGAAATGTTTTACCAACAACAGAAACCATCCAGGATAAATCAACCAGAATGAAAAAAGACAGGGATTTCAGCACTCTTTTGAAAAAATATCTTTTACTAGCTTAATAGTTAAAAAGGAAATAAGTAACAAAAGGTGAGCGCAGAGAAGGTGTGCTCCCCCGCAGTGTGAACAATGGAAAATAGATCAATTATCAATTGCAACCTAGACACATCAAGGCAGAAATAGTTACTGTGTCATATATTAGACACTAAGCCTGACCGGTCAGGGGTATGTGTGTGTGCTTTTACTAAGAAATCTCTATATCAAGAGAAAAAATGAAATAGCAACATAAGTATTAAAGGCATGTCAATCTTTCTACACCCTGCTGCACACAGAACCCCATATTAGAGGTTCCCCGCTGGACAGGTAAGTAGAAAATGGGATCTAAGAAAGAAATGACTGTCTTTTAAATATGGTATGATTGTATCAGGCATACAAAGTTTTTGCGTACAGGTAGAAAGGTATATTCAGGGGAAAACGCTGCAAGGACCTACTACACCCTGCTGCAACCGGCACCTCATAGCTGAGGTATATACTACCGAGCAGGTTAGTAAATTGGGATCTAAGTGGTCAGTGCAGTCGTGCCCTCAGGATATGTACAATTCAGCATATATGGGCATAGCAATCAATTTTATAACATGTGCGATTTATTACACGCTGAGGTCATATGTGTTTCGTTCATCAAAGAGTTCAAGCAAAGGATGCAAACATTTGCGGTTAGTAGCAAGCAAGCAAGCGTAGTAATGCCCAGAAAGATGCTGCTCGTTAGTATGTAAGCATGTATGCCTGTTTCTTAAGTCCTTATTGTTGTCAAATGGACCAATCGTCCCCTCGACAGGGTGACGTTTTCATGTGCCAGTGCACAGTATGATAGCTGATTCACACAGTTCAACGGCAGATAGTAGTAAAGGACCATACGACCTGTAAAATACAGTAGGTATCCAGATACTGTATATGCTCAGCCGTTCTTTGCCTTGGTATGACAGCGGCAAGTTGCTCCAAACTTCTTCGTTATGCCTGTGAGAGACCGTGGATACGTGCTGGAAAGAGCCTTCCCCAAAGCACGAGCACGCACATCATATTATCTGGTCAGCTGGACCTATGCCGATGCGCATTTCACCCACTCGTTCAGAATTGACACCGGGCTTCGTCAGGGCGTAATATTCAAGAGATCCTTACGTCCTCTTTTATACAAGTTGTAGTAAGCGCCTCTACAGACGGATGAAATTATTACAGGTAGCACTGATATGTCAAAAAATAATGGAAACCTATGTGTGTTAAGTGAACAATTAAAACATTTATCTAAGCATAAAAATATTGGCATGTTAGCTAAGAGAAGAGAAACATATACAAAAAAGAAGAAAAGGGTTTGTTATTTTATATACACAAAAAGGTACCATAAAATTGTTAGGTATATACTGCAAATATCTTTAATTGAATCTTATGTTTTACATACAAGTCTTTGGATCATAATCATTAAAGGAAACAGGCCATATCTACTCTATCATTAAGGCCTATAGGTAATTGTGTTTCCAAGATTGAGATCCACCTGCATTCTTTTTGAAGGAGGACTTTGTCATTGCCCCCTCCTCTATTGTTTGTGATGCCCCTATCTATTCCAATGAAAGAAAGAGAGTCAGGATTGCTTCCATGAGCTTGTTCATAATGTTTTGCAACATTACTTTTTGGGTTCTTGTTCTTTACATCATCTCGATGCTCTGTTATCCGATCCTTTATGGCCCTTCTCGTTTTGCCCACATAAAAACGTGGGCAACTGCAAGAAAGGAGGTAGATAACCCCCTCAGTATTGCAGTTCACAAAGTGTTTCAATTGATATGTTTTGCCTGTGTGTGTTGCAAAGTGTTTGGTTTTAACCATAAATTTGCATGTTACACACTTGCCACAAGGATGGTTGCCAACGGATCTGTGTTTTGTGAGCCAATCTGATTGCTTTTGTGCTGACACATATTGGCTTCTTACCAATTTATCTTTTAAGTTGGGCGCCCTTCTAGCTGTAATATTAGGGAATTCGCCAACTTCTCGAGATACCCCTTCATCACTAAGGAGGATATGCCAGTTTTTTGCAAGTATCTGCCTTAGTGACGTCCAATGGCAATTATAGTCAGTGATCAATCTAATTTTAGATTCACTGGCCTTCTCTTTGGGCACAAGAAGATTATCTCAACTTAAATGAGCAGCACTGTTAAGAGCCCCTTTGACTATTTTCTTCGAATAGCCTCTATTTAGGAAGCGTTTTTCAATTTATGCTGCATGCTGGTAGTATTTTCCTTTTGTAGAGCAATTTTCCCTTAGGAATGCATTTTTTAAGGTGATGGCTTGTTGCAAGAAGTAAGCTATTGGTAGCAGTGCTTTTGCGAAAGTTCTCTGTCACCAAACATCCCCTATCAACCTTAACAGTTATATCCAAGAAGGATATTTCTTCTCTGCTAAACTGTAGGGTGAGAGAAATGTTGCTCTTCTTGATATTGAGACAGTCTACAAATTCTTTCAACTTGTGTTCAGAACCCTCCCATATGAGGAAAATGTCATCCACATATCTGAGCCATATGTGGATATTTTCCTCAAAGAGAGGGTTCTGATACACTTCTTCCATCTCCCATACACCAAGATGAAGGCACGCATACGTGGGAGCACAAGTGGCTCCCATTGCTGTTCCTTGCTGTTGGGTATATATTTTATTATCGAACATAAACACATTGTTGGTAAGTGTGAATTTTAATAGTTCGATTACAAAGTCAGTATGTTCCATGGCATTCATTCCTCGCATCATGAGGAAATGTTTACATGCCTTTATACCCACCTCCTGAGGGGTTGATGAATACAATCCCTCAACATCCAGGGTAACCAGTATGGCATCTTGAGGGACTGCTAAACCGTCAATCTTTCTTAGGAAGTCGGCAGTGTCCATGACAAAGGAGGGCAGGGTATTGAGAGATGGTCTTAGGAAGTAGTCAACGTAATAGCCCAGATTTTCAGTGAGACTGCCAATACCTGCGATGATTGGCCGCCCTGGTGGATGGTTGGTGTTCTTGTGTATCTTTGGGATACAATAAAAAACAGGCATCACGGGATATTCTGAGATTATCATTAGCCAGCCCTGTAAAAGATAGATTTGCTACCTCTTTTTCAACTTCTCTAACAAACATATTGATATTTTTCATCCTGGTTTATTTATCCTGGATGATTTCTCTTGTTGGTAAAACATTCCATATATATATATATATACAGGGAGTGCAGAATTATTAGGCAAATGAGTATTTTGACCACATCATCATCTTTATGCATGTTGTTTTACTCCAAGCTGTATAGGTTCGAAAGCCTACTACCAATTAAGCATATTAGGTGATGTGCATCTCTGTAATGAGAAGGGGTGTGGGCTAATGACATCAACACCCTATATCAGGTGTGCATAATTATTAGGCAACTTCCTTTCCTTTGGCAAAATGGGTCAAAAGAAGGACTTGACAGGCTCAGAAAAGTCAAAAATAGTGAGATATCTTGCAGAGGGATGCAGCACTCTTAAAATTGCAAAGCTTCTGAAGCGTGATCATCGAACAATCAAGCGTTTCATTCAAAATAGTCAACAGGGTCGCAAGAAGCGTGTGGAAAAACCAAGGCGCAAAATAACTGCCCATGAACTGAGAAAAGTCAAGCGTGCAGCTGCCAAGATGCCACTTGCCACCAGTTTGGCCATATTTCAGAGCTGCAACATCACTGGAGTGCCCAAAAGCACAAGGTGTGCAATACTCAGAGACATGGCCAAGGTAAGAAAGGCTGAAAGACGACCACCACTGAACAAGACACACAAGCTGAAACGTCAAGACTGGGCCAAGAAATATCTCAAGACTGATTTTTCTAAGGTTTTATGGACTGATGAAATGAGAGTGAGTCTTGATGGGCCAGATGGATGGGCCCATGGCTGGATTGGTAAAGGGCAGAGAGCTCCAGTCCGACTCAGACGCCAGCAAGGTGGAGGTGGAGTACTGGTTTGGGCTGGTATCATCAAAGATGAGCTTGTGGGGCCTTTTCGGGTTGAGGATGGAGTCAAGCTCAACTCCCAGTCCTACTGCCAGTTTCTGGAAGACACCTTCTTCAAGCAGTGGTACAGGAAGAAGTCTGTATCCTTCAAGAAAAACATGATTTTCATACAGGACAATGCTCCATCACAAGCGTCCAAGTACTCCACAGCGTGGCTGGCAAGAAAGGGTATAAAAGAAGAAAATCTAATGACATGTCCTCCTTGTTCACCTGATCTGAACCCCATTGAGAACCTGTGGTCCATCATCAAATGTGAGATTTACAAGGAGGTAAAACAGTACACCTCTCTGAACAGTGTCTGGGAGGCTGTGGTTGCTGCTGCACGCAATGTTGATGGTGAACAGATCAAAACACTGACAGAATCCATGGATGGCAGGCTTTTGAGTGTCCTTGCAAAGAAAGGTGGCTATATTGGTCACTGATTTGTTTTTGTTTTGTTTTTGAATGTCAGAAATGTATATTTGTGAATGTTGAGATGTTATATTGGTTTCACTGGTAAAAATAAATAATTGAAATGGGTATATATTTGTTTTTTGTTACGTTGCCTAATAATTATGCACAGTAATAGTCACCTGCACACACAGATATCCCCCTAAAATAGCTAAAACTAAAAACAAACTAAAAACTACTTCCAAAAATATTCAGCTTTGATATTAATGAGTTTTTTGGGTTCATTGAGAACATGGTTGTTGTTCAATAATAAAATTAATCCTCAAAAATACAACTTGCCTAATAATTCTGCACTCCCTATATATATATATATATATATATATATATATATAAATATATATATATATATATATATATATATATATATATATATATATATATATACTGTCTATATATATATATACTGTATGTGTATATATTTATATGTGTATATATGTCTGTAAATACGTGTATACACATTTAAATACAGAAATACATATGTATATATATTTTTCCTAACACCTGAGACCACATATGTTTGAGCCTTAATAACTTTTGTGTGCAATATTATTTGTGAAATTGTGAATAATTTTTATTAGATGGTGTTATTATGAGTGTAACTATTCTTTGTAATGTATTTTTGATGTGATTTAGAATAGCAAACATTTATACCACCTTATCTTTAGACTCAAATAGAGAACACAAAATGTGTGCTTATCTGTATGCCCTACACACATTCTCAGAAATGCTTTGGTTCTGAGTTAAAAATAGGTTTCATGACCTGTTTTAGACATGTGCATATGAACGT